>NC_087200.1:48025053-48037553 GCF_015104395.2 Macrobrachium nipponense
ACAATTAAATCAATTAGATCTTAAGGGAAAAGCAACATTTTACTTAAATAATTATAATTAAAACAAATCAGAAGCTTACACAGGAGCTCAGTCACCAGATCCATGGCGCCGTGGTTTTGTTAAATAACAAAGCGAACGGTGCCACTAGCAAATCAGATGCACTAAGGAAAATCTCTAAAAGGAGTTAAAGAGATCAGAATTCTGCAGCATATATAAAAATAATAATAATAGTAATCAATTCCATTTCAGCTCAAGGCCATATACATGGAATATACAAAGAAGAAACAATAAAATACACAATCTAGATACATGATAACATGATAAAAAATGATAAATAAGCAATATCCAAACTGCTGCTGAAGAAGTATAGAAGTAGTATCCATAATATTGGTAATAACAGTGAGAAAAGTGGTAAAAAAAATTCAAATTATAGATAAAAAAAATTGTGTACATTAATTTCCAGCTAGGGACCTAAGGTGGTTCCAGAAATTGGATCTAGTAGGCTTGATACAAAAATTGAAAATAACAAAGCTCTAAAGTGATATTAATCACAGTATATAAAAAATTAATTGAAAATAATGGCTATTTTAGCCGCTTTTATGTTCCATAGAAGTTTCTCTATTCTTATTACTGACTTTTCTTCTGTACTCAAGTTGGCTACTAAAACGCCAATGGGGGAGTCATTTAAAAACACGCGTTATTTGTCAAATTGAATATATTGTACAAAATGCAGTGCTATTGGATCTCAAGCCTAATTGGCAAAAGGTACTAAATGACTCATTCTGGATTCCTCTTGCTCAGGGGCGTCTGCTCCTCCTCTTTCTGTCTCTCTCCGCGCGCGCGCGCGATAGAGAGAGAGAGAGAGAGAGAGAGAGAGAGAGAGAGAGGCAGAGGAGCAGATGTCCCTGAGCAAGAGGAATCCAGAATGAGGCATTTAGTATCTTTTGCCAATCAGGCTTGAGATCCAATTTGTACTGCATTTTGTATAATATATTCAATTTGACAAATAACACGATTTTTGACATGACTCCCCCATTTGGCGTTTTAGTAGCCAACTTGAGTGCAGAAGAGCGAATTGCTCCTGTTTCTCAGTCGGATGATCAGACTAGACATTGTGTGCCTAACAGGATTTTTAATTTATCCAGTTTTCTATAAACACCTGCGTGTTGGAGTGGTGGTGAGGAGTGTTTGTGAGGCGACTCAGAGTGTCATTGTCATAAACAATTAAATGTTTCATGGTCTCTCAGGTATGGTTTGTCCTAAGAGAACACCCATATATACTGTAGCAGTATGAACAGAAGGACAGCAGTTTCATGTTGCACGTTGCACATAGTCTACGACGCCTCTGTTCTATGTTTGCCTCCCTGAAAAGGTGACCCAAATACGGAAATTCATATACGAATTCCAGCTGATGACATAGGCGACCGCAGAATGGGGCAAGAGGGGGCACTTACCTCTCCCCCCCCACCCCCATAAAATTCTGGAAAAATTCATATATGTATTACATATAATTACATCTGTTTTCCATCCATTTTACAATATATTCTTTCAATTTAAGTAAATTAAAGGTATCATTATGTATTGTAAATATTTGTATACAGTATATAACTGCGTTGTTCTTTCCAGCAATGTTTGAATTCAGCTGAACGATATATGGAACTAATGAAAAATAAAGTCAATGCAACATTGTATTTTTTCTTTATCGCATCTTGCTTCACTTAAATTATTGTCATTGTATAGGATATCAAATACCTCCGCAAATTGGTAGCATGTATCAATGAGTCACTGGAAACCTTGCACCGATGGGGAAATCAGAACCATATTGTCGGTTAACATAGGTTGTTTATTGTTGTTTCATTGACAGTGCATCAGATTGAGAGTGAGTTAAGTTTGACATATCGGGCATCTGTGTACATATCGAACAGGTATGAAGGGAGAATGTCCCCTTGCTGGAGCCCGTTCAAGGAGCCGAAGGTGTAGGATAGTACGTTACCCCATTTGACACAGAATCTTAAAAGACTGCCTCAATGCTTACCGAGGGTCGAATGGCACGGTGGGAACAGACGGGAATTCACCGACACGTTCATCTATTCTGCAATACAGTAGGCAGGAATGTGGGGACCCGAGGCGGGAAGGCCAGGAAGGTGGGTTGAGGGAGGGATGAGGTGGGGAAGGGTGAGGGTGGGAGGTAATGAACAACGGGATGGGGATAAGGGACGTTCGAAAGCATAGGTTGGTGAAGCTTGACAACACAATATAAGCACACCAATAGGTCAAGAATCTTGAAACTAATATTTATTAGGTTGCAACATTTCGAAGTCAACCAGCAGGCGCCTCATTTTCAAGCTACAAAGTAAAAATACCTAATTAGTACGATAAAGTTAAGTTACAACATTAAAATACACAATATTAGGTACAATAAAACATTCACGGTTAAAAATACGAATAAGGACCAACCGTTGAGTGTGGATACAGAGGAAGGACTAACCAAAAAACGTAAACAGTTGGAACGAGAAATACAAGCGGAAATAAGCAACAAATAAACTGAGAATGTAACTGTTTCACAGGAAAAATCCACCTACTACTAGTACTACTACTACTACTACTACGATGTCGAATGCTACCATGCATGCGTCATGTTTTAGGGGAGCTTTTGGTTAAGACACAGACTCTTAAGTGAGGGAAATGGTGGGGGTATTTTTTTTTTGGGGGGGGGGCGGTTATGTATTTAGCCAACTATGTTGCAATATTAACCCTACATTGCGATAGGAAGAGTAAACGCTTTAGCTAACGATTTGACAGTGCACTATATTACCAAAAATTAAGGCGAGGTGTCTTGTACACTGTGTAAAAGTACCATTTCGATCAAATAATTAGTTTGAGAGATATTTGAGAAAAGCAATGACTCACTGTCCCTGAAATGCATAGTAACCTAGGACGAAATGTTACCTGGTAAGAAACCTGTTTAAAGGAAAGGAAATATGAAGTTTATGATGAGAAAAGTAAATAAAGCCCACGAGGAAACACAGATGGTAATTTACCAAAACTGAGATGTTTGTAAATGCATAAAATGTAATATAATATGAATGAATGTAAGGTATCGAAACGTCCTAAGAACCTTTTTCTAGTCCCACCCCTCAGGCATTTCTCAGGGGCAAGATATATAGGGCAAAATCATATAGTGAGAAAACGTCAATGCACATATTAAGTAAATACTATGAGAAACAGAATAGAAATAAAAGACTAAAATAATATAACACGATTATAAAACAATTGAGGAAAAGGAATATATGAAACTTAGTGTATGAATCCCCCCAAATTATTCACTCGGTTCTGTTGCAATGTAGAGTTAATATTGCAACATGGTTGGCTAAATACATATCCCCCCCAAAATACCCCCACCATTTTCCTCACTTAGGAGTCTGTGTCTGAACCAAAAGCTCCCATAAAACATGACACAAGCATGGTAGCATTCGATATCGTAGTAGTAGTAGTAGTAGTAGTAGTAGTAGTAGTAAGTGGATTTTGTCTGTGAAACTGCTACATTCTCGGTTTATTTGTCGCTTATTTCCGCTTGTATTTCTCGTTCCAAATGTTTACATTTTTTTGGTTAGTCCTCCCTCTGTGTCCACACTCAACGGTTGGTCCTTATTCGTATTTTTAATAGTATTTTTAACCGTGATTAGCCAGCACAGTAATAACTGGCTAAAGGGGACAGGCAGCATAGTAATACCAGGAAAAAGGAGAGTCACCGCAGTAATACATGGGTAAAATGGACAACAGTACAGAATTACTAATATATATATTATATCTATAATATATATATATATATATATATATATATATATATATATATATATATACATATATATATATGTGTGTGTGTGTGTGTGTGTTACCCATCGCTGATACCTATTACCAGCGAAGGGTATTTAATATTTGGTATGCGTGAAACCCGAGCGTTAAGGCAAAACTGGCTACACACAATCTCTCTCTCTCTCTCTCTCTCTCTCTGTCTCTCAACGTGGTCACTGGCATAGCCTCCTCTCTCTCTCTCTCTCTCTCTCTCTCTCTCCATTCTAACAGGTCATCAAATGAGTGTCAGAGTCATATAAAAAATACATATTTATTTAACAATGGAAAGATAATAATTCAAGTCTCACAGACAAACTAACTCAGTTAACCCCCAGTATTAAATTGTCTGAATCAGTAATTAGTCACACCAATTATCTCTTCTCCACACGGGACCCTCGGCCCCCTAGGACTCTCGGTTCCCTCGCTAGAAATGCCTGTTACAAAGACACGATAACATACTCGTAAGCACACACAATTATAAAGACAAAGTCAATAAAATAAAATGGAACATCTTTGCAAAATGTCAAACAGACAACAAGCCATCCCATTGGCTAAAGTAAGTCAACACTTACCCATTACAGCCTGGAGAACCACACACAAACAATTAAAAACTTTTGCAGAGCTATCCCAGCATTCTGCCTTTCTCCCACGGACCTCTCTGTAAGTCTCCCCATAGATTTGTCTAAGCCAAGTCATTATGAATAGACATAGTTCGTACATGTACATATGAACTCACACAAAACTGATAACAACCAGTTTTCAAAGGCACTTGAGCAAGACCCCATGAACTGACGAACATTGACCCGCTTAACTATGCATCTTCGTATCACTCCATCCCAGAAATGATTTATCAGCTTTCTCAGGTCCATGCTTCGGACTCTTGTCTCTATGTGCGCATTCCAAAAAGGTCACAGCACATCACATTGGCATATTGAATATATTATTAATTATAGCCCCTTTCATCTGACATATATATATATATTCAATGAAGGCAGGGGAAGCACACCAACAGGTCAAGAAACTCAAAATTTATTAGGTTGCAGCATTTCGAAGTCAACTAGCAGGGCGCCTCATTTTCAAGCTACAAAGTAACAATACATAATTAGTACAATAAAATTAAGTTGCCATATTAAAATACAGAATATTAGGTACAATAAAACAGTCATGGTTCAAAATACGAATAAGGACCAACTGTTGAGTGCGGAGACAGAGGAAGGACTAACCAAAAACTGTAAACAGTTGGAACGAGAAATACAAGCAGAAATAAGCGACAAATAAACTGAGAATATACACATGCATGCATGTGGGTGTGTTTATATATAGATTACTCTTCTGTCTGTCCCCTTTAACTAGGTATTACTGTGTTCTGTCCCCTTTAATCACGTAATACTGTCTGTCACCTTTGACCAGGTGATATTGTACTCTGTTACCTTTAACCAGGCATTACCGTACTGTCTGTCCATTGTACCCACGTATTACTGTGGTGACTGTCCCTTTTAGCCAGTTATTACTGTGCTGGCTGGTCTTTTTTATCCAGGTATTACTATATTGCCTGTCCCTTTTATCCAGTTTGTACTCTTCTGTTTTTCCATTTTATCCAGGTATCACTGAGCTGTCTGTCCCCTTTAGCCAGATATTACTGTGGTGACTGTTCCTTTGATCCAAATACTAGCTGACCAATCCGTTGTTTCCTGAGAAAACTGAATAACAACCAATAATCTCTCTCTCTCTCTCTCTTCTCTCTCTCTCTCTCTCTCTCTCTCTCTCTCTCTCTCTCTCTCTCTCTCCTACCAACACCCCCTCTACTCTCTCTCTCTCACACACTTCCTTTCCCTCTCTTTCTCACTCTCTATCACTCTCCCTACTCTCTCCCTTTCCTGTTAAGATAGTTGCTTTAGTTACATTGCCCAGCATTTTGAGATTCAATTTCACCACCTCGCTTCCTTCATTCCTATTAGGGTTAAACTTGTACACAAAGGCCATTGGGAATGTCTCTATTCACCAAAGCAACCTCAGAAACTATGGATTAGAGACTAATACAAGTCATTTTTTACATTTTATTTTTCACCCATTCTCACCCTTCCCCGTTCCTATCAGAGCTTAACTTGGACTTAAAGTGCATAAGAAATGTCACTATTCATCTTCGTGACCTTGCAAACTTTGGATTAGACATTAATATCAGTAGTTTTGGTTATTTTTACATATCACCATCTTCCAAACTGCAGACCAGCAAACTTTGAGGTTGGCCAATATGAGGGCGTGCCGACTGCCAGATTTCAAGGAATTATTGAATCTTAATTATTAACAGTTTTCAACTGTTTTATGTCTAGATAAACGTACCCTGACCTATAATGATAAGAAAATTAGTATTAAACTGGTTTATTGAACCAGAAATTATAAAAATAATTGTAAAAAATATCTGTATGAATAATTCATGATAGGTCCACATGAGTTATGAACTGTTTTCGACAGTTTTAAGTGCAAATAATATGTAGAAATATTATTGATATTAAAAAATGTTTAGACTGATTCATAGACAATTTTCCTCATCACTTTTACGGCTCTTGTGAACGAAAAAAACTTGTAAAAACGTCCGAGTCTCTGAATGATTTTACATTGAATCAAGTCTGATATCCATTATTTTGGACCATTGTACAATAAATAAATATATGTAGAAGTATTATTGCTATAAAAGAATATTTAGATTGGTTCGTGGACAACTCTTTTGGCCGAAAGACAATCAGCCGACAGACAATTGGTCCACAGACAATTCACAAACAGGACAATTGGCCAATGGGATAATCTGTCGATAAGACAAGTGATCGACAGGGAACCTGGTAGAATGGTTCTAAATCGTTATACTAGATTACTTATTTGTAAAATTTTTATACTTTATTACTTTTTTCTTTTTAATTGTTAGAATAAAATACTTATTGTTAAGATCGTTTTACTAAACTACTAACTTCAAAATGAATTTCAAGACCAAAGAAGGAAGGAATTTAAAGGTAACATCCATTAAAGTTGACTTTGAGAAAGCAGCTATAAACATCATTAAAAAGAATTTTCCTCACGTTTTTGTGTATGGTTGTTTTCTTCACTTTGGACAGTGTTCATGGCGTAAGGTACAGACTACAGGTTTAAAAACGTGGTACAACGACCGAGAAAATACATTTATTATAAAACAGCTGCAAGCGCTACCTTTCGTACCACCTGCTGATGTAGCTGTTTTGTTTGAACAATTTCTTCATTCATTAGATACACAAACAGATGAAATTTTGGAGGACCTCCTGTCTTATTTTGAAAGCACTTGTGTGGGAATCATGCAACGTGGTAGACGCCCAATATTCAACACCTAGCTATGGTCTTGCCACTATAGAATTCTCAATGACCTCCCTAAAACAAACAACTCGCCAGAACAGTGGCATAACGCATCCATCTCCCTAACTTATCCAAATTAATTCAGAAGCTTAGGTTTGAACAGTCAAGCACCGAAATGATAATAGAAAAGACATTATTAGTGGTTGATGTGGCAAGGCAAAAAAATAAAAATAAAAATAAAAATAAAATACATTCTCCTTTTAAGGAAAGACAAAAAGAAAAAAAAATTAGTGCTCAACTACGATGTTGAAGATGGGCTGCAATTTTTAAGGGGCTGTGCCATAATTTTATGCACGAGTTTTTAACTAGGCTCTTCCTATATTTTTTATAAATGAATTGTTTATTTTATATTTCAGGGCTTTTAAAAGGTTGTTTTTTATTTCTCATAAAAAAAACTTTTTTCTCACTTACTCTAACCAAAAATAATCCATTATATAGCGAATGTGATACATGCATAAAGTTAATTCATGTAAGTTTCTAGTAGGCTGTTCCTATCTTTTAATACATAATAAAATGCCAAATAAATTTGGTATTATATTTTTCGTTTTATTACTTATTTTAAAAAATAATCTTTTATGTACCGAATGTAATATATACATAAGACTCTTTATGTATTTTCTGATTTCACTTTTTATTCCCATTTCTATTTTCTCTTTCTTACTTGCTTAAAAAAATAGTCCTTTATTTGACGAACGTAAAAATGCATTGGTTACATATTTAAATTACACTTTTTCTTGACATATAGTTGATAGACAGATGTGGTGAACAATGACATTCTTTTAAATAATAGATATCAGCATTAGCTCTCGCAAAAACAAAAATCAACGGTCTTTGTTAAGAAGAATCTACTGTCTCAGAGGTCACATTGACAAAACCTGAGTTTGCATGGAAAATTCCTCGAACGTTGTGTTCGTGTGTGCGTTTGTTTCTGTGGGCGGAACCTGTGAGATAAGTGTTATATAAAATAGATTACCTTCCTAACAAGGAGAATATAGAATGTAGAAAACTATTCTGTGTAGATCAGGATTTGTGAAATAAATGATGTGTTATTACACAATCGGTTTTGCACAACGAACTCGTTACACTCCATGACGTAGTAAATAGGGAGTGGTTTTACGAGAATGCTCGTTCGTTTATATGTCACGTTTTACCTCCACTGTATCATATCATTTTTGTGGCATTATTCGCCCAGCTTTTCCCTGGAAGATGAAGGGTGCGTGACAACCACACGAAACTATTATCATGGACAGCAGAGGTGAGAGTTGTTGGAACTTTCATTATTGAATTCCTTTTCAGCATCTGGAACTATTTTAGATAATGTGTGAAGTGGCAGAAAACCTCTTTCTTTTTCATGAGAGATTTGTGAGAAATTGTTATAATTTTTTTTTTTTTGTGCACTTATTGGTGAAAAGTATCACTGTCCTCTTTATGAGATTTGTTATTATTTTGTTATTATTTTGACAAGTGTGTTAATAAGAATTATGTTTCTTTTTGACAGAAACTCTTTTGAACTGCCACTCTGTCGGCCTCTGTGAGCCGAATTCTTATCTAGTATTGATAATTCACAATGGTGTTTAAAGTGTTGAAGAGATTAATTGATTTACTGCATGACTATTCAGTTTTTGTGGAATTAATATCAGAGTATGATGAGAAGTGTCGTATTTTTTTGTTTCACTTGTGGGAATGGTTCAGTTTCCCGGGATCTTGTTCTAGACAATTCGTTTTCTGTGTCGAGTTTTAATTAACGATTTCAGCCTTTCATTTGATTATCTTTCTAGCTGTCTGGCGATAGTTAGAATTTTGCTTTTCCTTTAGAGAAATAAAATTATTTTTGTAGTTCAGATTTTAATTCAGTGCCCAAATTAATTTTTGCAATTGTCTTGTGAGTTGATTAAAGATTTCCAGAAAGTCACGTTACCATATTCAGTTTTGTGCCTCCCCCAGGTATATACATATAGTTCTTTCAATCATGTTTCGACCATTTGTCGTAACGACCAATAATCCTATCAGCAAATATTGTCCTGTCTGTGAATTGTCTATCGGCCAATTGTCTGTAGGCCAATTGTCCGTCGACGAATTGTCCACACACGTTTTTTACGACAATGCGAATGAAAGATTATAAAAAGCATGGCAAATCAGTTTGAAAATCAAATTTATTAAAAAATAATTACTCTCCTTATGTATTCTATTTTCCCTACTGTTAGCGTAATAGAGAAAAAGGGGTTATGGGGATAACTGAACCTTCAGAATCTGAATATTATTCATCATCTTGTTTTTGAATCCAGAAATGTTGCTCTTGCTGATTCCTGAGAAGTATTGTTTTTTTAAACTTAATGCTTTGATCTCAGAGAAACTGAAAACTTGTGACTGAACCTTCAGAGTATAAATATTTTTAATATTCTGGTTTTTGGGTCCAGAATTATTGCTCTTTTGGTGGCTGTTTCCTGAGGAGTTTCTTTTTTGTTTTTTAACTAAAGTTTCAATCTCAAAGAAGAGTGAAATAAAACTTGTGCTTATTCAGTATTATTAGAAGAATCAGTGGTAAAAGTTAGAAGGAAATAACCTTAATCATTAAGAATAATGCAAATTATAGGTTATATATAAACCAAGAGAGATCACTGTGCTATTCATTAGATTGTATTGTATTTTTCACGGCATATTTCATATAGGATAAAATACTTTCAGTGCAGAAATGAGCCTTCTAACTACAATAGTTTAATACCTATTACAAAATAATAACATTTTTATTTTGCAATTTTTTTCATAACTTAGCTTTTTTAAAATTATATTCTTATTACTCCAAGAAGACTGAACCAAAATCTGTGCAACTTTTACAAAGTGTAGTATACCTATATATCTTGATTTGCAAAGAGCGGAACTGATTATTTAAGTGAAACCAATTTTTAGGCATATTACATTTCAAGCGTGACATCATTATTTTTTCCAATAAAAACTCTTAGAAGTCTAATTTCTAAATTTTTCTCTCTGAAGAATTTCATTATTACTGGAAGAATAAGTGATAAAAATTTGAAGAAAATCCCTTCAATCATAAAGTGGATATAAGCACTTATTTTATAATGGGTACACATGGAGTTGGTGCTCATGTAAAAAAACAAAAAAAACACAAACATAATGGAAAGCGGGAGATATTCAAATGCACCTGGTGTAATAAAAAAAATATACAAATTCTCCCTACCGTCCACAAGAAGTTGGAAATGTCTATTTATAATTCCTTGTGAGGCCTCTCTTACAAGACAATTGTAAATTTTACTAAGTGATACATTTTTATCTAATAACACTGGTTTAAAAGTTTATTTTTTGCTCTGAGGCAACGATGTGAATAGTTTTTTTTTTCTTTTTACTAATTTTGATCAGGTGAACTCAAATTTCTGAACAGATTTGCCCTATCACCTCTAATTTTTTTTTTTACTTTCACATATCCCCTTTTAAGTAATTATACTACAAATAAATTCAATATATATATATATATATATATATATATATATATATATATAATATATATATATATATATTTATCTGAGGCTAGGATGTGAACAGTTTTTTTTTTTGGTTTTTTTTTTTTTTTTGCTAATTTTGATGTTATGAATTCAAATTTCTGAACAGCTTTGCTCTATCACCTTTAGCTTTTTTGCTTTCACATATCTCCTTTTAATTATACCACATATAAGTTCAAAATATTACGTGTTTATTACATCAGTTACAAAGGTACATTGCAGACAAAAACAACATTGATACGGAACATTCATGGAACTAAATTTATTTAGATAATAAAATGCGCATAAATCACAGTACAGTAGACAGTTAAAAGTGAGTTTTTTTGGATGATCTTGTGTACTTTGCCTCCGGGTTGTCACGCAAGGGCATCCAGCTGAAGTCTCCCATCATGCTGGGTTTCCACTTGCCTTGGTAGTTGCTCTCTATCTTAGTAATGTCTTGGTGGAACCTTTTTTTAATTTCATCACTCACTGCCCCGAGGTTCGGAGGGAAGAAGTTGAGGTGGGAGTGGAGAAAGCGAATTTTGAGTGAAATTCGGCATTCCATATCCACAACTTCTAGATTCACTCTTGGTAATCTGGTGCCCGTGTGTTACCAAGAAAGCCATTGCAAACTGACTTGAATCCTTCCCATGCTCTCAGTTCCTGTAAGGTAAGAAGCTCAACAAAGTCCAAATCCTTCAGCACTAACCTTCTGCTCTCCCCACTAGTTAGCTACTGGTGTACCCAGCTGCATTGCATGTCAGGGTTGCCAGGTACTTTTAGTAAAAATATGGCATGTGAATTTTCTAAAAAGACCACAATTCCTAAAATTTCTAGTTAAGAAAATACACAATGTTGTATATATATATATATATATATATATATATATATATATATATATATATATATATATATATATATATATATATATATGTGTGTGTGTGTGTGTGTGTGTTGTGTGTGTGTGTGTGTGTGTGTGTGGAATTTTATATATTTTTTGTCCACCATAGAAATCCGAGCTGCATGACAAACTTAGAAAAAATTTAGCAAATGGCGCCTATGTCATCCCAGGAAGGTTTATTACTTAAAATCAAACCCCTAACCCTTGACAGACACACAAACACAGACAAAACAAATCAAATTTTCGTTTTTATTCCATCTTTTCAATAGCGTTCTGGGAGTCACGACTAGCTTGGGTGAAAAGTGCCAAGTTTCCTGGTGACGTCAGATTAGTATCTGTGGTTCCACCAGATGTAAAAGATATCACCGGTCCAATTGGACAGGCTGAGGAAAATAAAAAAACAATGCAAGGTAGTAATTTTATTGATCTATAAACTAGAAAATCATAAAGTTGGAGTCTCGACCTTCACTACACATGTCAGCACAACCCTGGAAAGAGCAAAAATAGAGGTGCCTGGAAGATATGAAAAAAAGAAATTTTTAGTGTCAAGATTTTACATACTCTAAATCACAGCTATAAATGGGGTAAGTCTATTGCAAGTCAATAGTCACCTCAGAAATACTTTGGTCATAAACTTCACTCCCTGATAAGTCACCAAAGACAGCCCGTGTATCATTGGCAATCATCTGCTCCAATTGCTCTTGTGTGAGTCCTTTCCTCTTCGCCATGCTGAAAGTAATGAAGGGAAAAATCATAATTTCCCATCTGTAATGTATTGTCACTGTTTTGGTGAGTGTCTGAGAGACTAATAGACAATTTTAGTTCAGCTAATCATTAGTAACCTGCTGAATACAGCAATTATATGACAT
>NC_087200.1:48045053-48055014 GCF_015104395.2 Macrobrachium nipponense
AAGCAGAAGTCTCTTAACTTTCCAATCCAATAATCATGGCTTCACGCACGAGATATTGAAACCTGCCCTAATAACATCTTGGTAATTATTATTCTTTTTTGCTCTCTTATCCACTTGTTTTGGGCTTCCGGGTCTAACTTGAAGTTTGCATTTCACAAGAAATGCAACTTCCCGTTGAAAGCTATCAAATTAACATCAAACTAAGGCTTCTGATAAAGAGAACTTTAGTCAGCTAGAATTAGGAGATGTTACCAAAATTCATATCATTCTGCAATATCTAGGATATCTGATTGTATTATATATTGTTAAACTTTCATCTGTATAATTTATGTTTATACCTTTGACTGCCTAATTTGTGGTTACACTTTTGTCAATGTTTACATATTAGTTTATCAGGTTTCCAATACTGATAGCAATTACAACTTACCTCTAATTATGTTTAAATGTCGTTTTCTTTAAAAAGTCTTTTGGAAAAAATATTCTACATAAGTCTTTTGAAATAATATTCTATATAGAATTAGCTTTTTCTATTAAACGAAGAAGAAGAAAAAAAGTATATTCGTATGTTCCAAGAATAATCCATCTCTATCCCTCTTACCTGCCTCAACAAAGGAAGGAATGACCGATAAGTCAATGCATTTACTCCACTTAAAGATTATTATTATTTTCTCCGTTTTCAGAAAAAAAATATAGAAGTTAATGTTCGGTTTCGATTTCTTAAAAAATGTTCTAAAAATCAAATTAGAACATTTTCTTTTGTATTTTTGTCTCTTTTTATTGCTAATATTATAACAGCAAAGACTCCGCAGAAGTTACTTAATTTACTGTGATTTATGGATTACCCACAATGAAATTCATGATGAATAGGGTAGTTACAGTTACACATACCGATAATGATATCATGTGTATTCTGGAAAATAGTTAAATCTTCGATTGAAACAAGTAATCTCAATATGGAAAACACCGTTTTAACATAGCAGCATACTAAAATGATTGCGTTCAATTTGATAATGAGTGTATCTTGATCAATATAAATATTATTCCAGTAACTTTATTTGTTAATGGTGAGTAGTGGTTTTGTTCAACTGCACCTAAGAATTTCTTACTAAAAAAGTTCCAGGAGCTCTGTAATAGTTGTTATTCGAAAATCTCACATAAAAGAACTAACCAGGATGGAACAAGGACGGTATGCAGGTATTATTTAATATATATATATATATATATATAATATATATATATATATATATATATATATATATATATATATATATATATATATATATATATATACATATATATATATATATATATATATATATATATATATATATATTTATTATATATAAAATTATATATATGTATATATATATATATATATATATATATATATATATATATATATATATATATATATATATATATATATATATATATGTATATATATATATATATATATGTATATATATTACCTAATACCTGTATATTGTCCTTGTTCCATCCTGGTTAGTTTTTTTAATGTGAGATTTTCGAATAACAACTATTATAGAGCTCCTGGAACTTATTTAGTAAGAAACTCTTAGGTGCAGTTGAACAAAACCACCACTCGCTAATAATAAATAAAGATAGTGGAGTAATATACTATAATATATATTATATTATATATATAATATATATTATATATAATATTAGATATTATAGATATAATAAATATGATATTAGATATTACAATACAAATGTATAACGTCCCCTCAGTAACTGTATGAAGTGTAAAAGTTTTTGCAATATTTTCAGAGTCAATATTATCTTTGCTTAGAGTTAATATGTCTTAATAATGTGTTCAGAATTTAAAAAAAAAACACGACTTGAAGTTAAAGGAATAACGTAGAATGTGAAAACACAGAGAAATTTGCTTGTTCGCAAGAGTGGACTAGTCTTTCATCACTTGAGGCTGCTTAGTTTTAATTTTTTTTTTAAACAATAATGTGAGGCATATGACTGTCTTAAACTTGTTCGTCTCTGTCGAGAAGTCACGTGAGGTTGCATCATCTTTCATAACATCGTTCTATAAGGATTCTGCATAAACGTTTCATGTATGTTTAATACCTTTCATTTCATATATGTAATTAGAGATTCTTTTGTACTGAAACTGCTCAATATTACTGATACAGAGAATTTGTTGGCTTGTAAGTACCCTCAATATGAAATGGGAAGATTTGTTGCATCACTCACGGAAATTATGTCATTATTTCATTTGAGAAAAACCTATAATAATTCCTTTCATTTTAAGAGACTTTTCCTATGAGAAATATTGTAATAATAAAAGTTATTTATAGCTGTAATACTACTTTCTCTCTATTTTTTCATTTTAAAAGAGAATTGTTAAAATAATAGCAATATTTCGTATAACATGATTCAGCCCAGCCATTTTGCGTCAGATATCCTCTTTGATGAGTAGTTCCATAGAAGAAAAATTTGTCATTCTAAGATGAACAACCATGCGATAGAGAGGCCAAGGCTCTCTCTCTCTCTCTCTCTCTCTCTCTCTCTCTCTCTCTCTCTCCCCGCGAGTAAAAATTTTATACTTGGTGATTAGTTACTCATAAATTTTTCATTTATTGAATTGCTTTGTGGTTATTGGTGGAATCTGAACCGACGTTGTAAAAGTGTGTAACAGGCACCTCATGTGTAAGTGTTTATAGAAGATTTCGGTAACAGGACTTTGAAGTTGGTACCAAGGTAAAAGTTTTTTAATAAGTTCAGTGCACTAAACCTAAAGCTAAAAAGTACTTGAAACATTGAAAATACTTAGGTTATTCCAGGGGAACTTTTTGCTATTTTTTCACATTTTGGTGTCGGTGATTTTTGTTTTTATATGTATCCATTTTTCTTATTAAAGTGTTATATATATATATATATATATATATATATATATATATATATATATATATATATATATATATATATATACATATTTATATATATTCTGTGTGATTAATATTTTCTTAGTGTTTTTGCAATTTTGGTATTTTCGGCATTTTCTGTATTTACATTCACAATTTGTTTAATGAACTTAAGTGTTTTTTTAGTAATCATTTCATATTTAATTTGATTTAACAATTGTGAGTTAACTTGCATTTACTTAGAATTCTTTTCAAGTTTTAATTGTTGTTTAACACTTGTGAATTAATTTGTATTTATTTAGAATTCTTTTCAAATTTCAGTTGTTATTTAACAGTTCGAATTTTATTTGAATAATTTAATTTCTTAGTTAATTTTTGTGATAAATAAATTTTGATTTAATTTTGCTTACTAATTAATTCAAGAATTAATTAAGCTTTGCGTTGTTTTTGAGTAATGGTAAATTTCTCTAAGACTGCGAATATCACTTATAAATTTTGAGTTTAATAATAAATGTTTTAATTTTTTCTTATTTTTTATGAATGTATTATTTCACTAGTATATCTAGTTTTGTTTAGATAGAAATATAGAGTGGTAATTGAGATGTTTTCCTTCAATTCCATTGAATGAATTAAAACCGGGGAAATACTTAGACTTTTAAAGTTATTGATGGAGGGATGCCCTTTAATAAATTCAATTTCATAAAAGATTACCTCACACCTATTTTAATGAACTTAGTCTGATTTCTTGCATGATTAATGTTTTTAAGAGATCACTGTTGCCTTCAGAGTAATCAGCTGTTAAGTAACAAATTTTCATTGGTAAGTGTAATGACCAGATAATTGGACGCTTCATCACAGGTTTAATTGGTGCCCAGACCTGGGAAAACCGATCACATTATCACTCTGGTTTATTCTGGTGGTGTTGGGGATATGTTTTATTAGGAGATTGACCACATAGCTGTTTGCTTTTGAATTTATTGTATCAAATTGTTAGTTGATAACTTAGAGAAAATGGCTCAGTTCAATGTTCAGGAATTTTTAGCAGCTCCTTCCACCCAAGTGTTATCTGAAACCTCTCTTACTAAGGCACAGTGGAGCGCTTTAGCAGTAGCTTGTGGTGTTATGTGTCTAGTAGTATTGTAAAGGCACAAATAAGATCACTGATGATGATGAGTTACAATTGGCTCGAGAGTTGGTGAATGTAGCACATGCTGATCTTATAAATAAGCAAGAAGAAAAGAAAGAGAAATGTGATGGAAAGTCAGAGCTTAGATGCATTGAAGTAGAAGAAAATTTGATTAACCTGAAAATGCAGGCTGAAAGAGAGAGAATGTAAGCTGAAAGAGAAAGAGTAGACAGGGAATAACAAGAAAGAAGATAAAAAGAAGAAAAAACAACAGAAGAGGAAAGAGAAAGAATAAAAGAAAAAAGGGAAAGGATAAAATAGGAAAGAGAAGTCGCCAGATATGAATGAGAAATGGAATTGATAAGAGCTAGATCTAATTTACCTGTAACACCGTCTAACCATAATCAAGGTAATCAAGACCCTGTATTTCATGTAGTAAGAGTACAGAAGTTAATCCCTAAGTTTAGTGAAGATGTTCCAGATGAATTCTTTGATCACTTTGAAAAAGGGGCTTTAGGTATGGGATGGGAAGAAAATAATTGTTTAGGTTTGCTACAAAGTGTCTTGATTGGTAGAGGGAGAAGTGCTTATTTAGCGTTAACAGCCTACAAGTTTACCATATGATCCCAGAGTACTACAATGAAAGACTCAGAAATTTAAAAATGAAAAAGTAACCTTCTTTGCTTATGCTTATAAAGTAAGAATGTGTTTTAAACGATGGTTGGAAGGTGCTAAAGTTAAAACTTTTGATAAGCTAGAAGAATTAGTTTTTCTTGAAATATATCTTGGGCGAATTCCTGAACATACAAGAGCCTATTTGAGAGAGAAAGAGGTTAAGAAACTCGACAAGGATGCTACACTGAGGGAAGATTACAATACAATTTGTAGCAAGCCCAATTACAATGTCAAGCACCAGAATCAACAACACACAGGTTTTAAGTCTCATCCAAGTTTCAGGAACAAACTTAATGGGAAACCTACAAGTGATACTACCAAGAATACACAAGGTAATATGTCTCAGCAAGCTAATGTGAAATTCTCATCCAATTTTTCAAGACAGCTACGGAATCCTAATGTTGTCTGCTACAAGTGTGGAAGAGCAGGACACTTCAGTCAAGAATGTTACAAAAATCAACAGCTCTCAAAACTAGTTGGTCAATTAGTGAAAGGTGACCAGGTGAAACAAACTATGAAGAGCAGTGTGGGAAAGAATCAGACGCCAGAGAAAACTGAAACTAAATGAGCTGATTGTTTAGCAACCAGTGGCAATGTAACCTCAAGCAGTGAGTGGCTGAGTAGTTTAGAGGCTTTTAAGCCATATGTCTATGAGGGTACGCTGTCAACTCAAGGAGATAGTGTGCAGGTACTAGTCAAGATATTACATGGGAGTAACCATAGTGTGGAAGTACGTGGTGCTCACTCTTAGTTGGAGAAGAATCTCACAGGAGATTCACTTATTTTGAAGGGTATAGGAGGAGAAGAGGTGACTCCTATATGCCACTTACACCTGTTGTGTGAATTGGTAACAGGGAATGTTGATTTTGCTCTCAAGGACTCAATAGCTGTGGAAGGTGTACATGTTCTGTTGGGTAATGAAGTTGGTGGTGTGCCATTTATTCCTTGTCCTGTAGTGACAAACAAACATTTGAGGATTAATCCTGCAGTAGAGTTAGAGAAGAATAACCTCCACCCGTTTCCTAGTTTGTGTAACTACCAGAAGTCTGAAGAGGACTACGCCAGTAAGTGAAGAGGCTGAGGATTTACACACCCATGAAGGATCAAATGAGGGATCTTTGAACTTAGAAGATTTGTTCCAGGGAAGTGATGTTTCCCATAGTGCTGACCAAGAAGAGATTTTCCTAAAAGAAGAAAAAGAGAAGAAGAAGTGTTGTTCCTGAAGAGACTCCAAGTAGTTAGAATGTTCCTGAAGATAGAAGTGAAACTACAGTAGCTGAGTTAGCAGATATTGAAAGTACAACCCTTGAAGTTGGTCAAGTGACTTGGTCAAGTGACAAGAGAGAAACTAATGGACTTGCAGAGGAAGGATACATTGTTAGCTGATTTATTCTTCCGAGTTGTTGATCAAGAAGAGATGCAACAAACTCCTAACTGCTATTATCTGAAGGTTTAACGATGAGTAAGCATAGACCTACAGATATACCAGGAGTTGCTGATTGGGGCAAATATCATCAAATTTTGATTTTATATCCATTGAGGAAGCAAGTGGTAGCATTAGCACATGAGTCTGAACATATGGGAATCAGGAAGACTATGGAGATCATGAAATATTTTTTCTGGGCTGGACTTCACCAAGATGTTATGAGTGTCATACCGGGCAGATAGCTGGAAAGCCAAACGAAACCATTCAGAAAGCCCCCCTACAACCTACAGAAGTTAGAGGAGAACCCTTTAGCAAAGTGATTATATATGTGGTTAGACTGCTGCTAAAGACGAAGAAGGGAAATGAATATTTGTTAACATTAATGTGTCCTGTGGCACGATATCTGGAGGTGATCCCTGTTATAAACATGTCTGCTAAGATAGTTGCTGAAAAACTAGTGGGGTTTTTCTCAAAGTTTGTTATACCCAAAATAGTACAAAATTATAGAGGAACGAATTTTACTTCCAAGTTATTCCAGGATGTGATGAATTTGTTAGGAGTGAAACAACAGTTATCAACTGCTTACCATCCAGAGACTCAAGGAGCTTTGAAAAAGTTCCACCAGATATGGAAATGTATGCAGACAAAGTATTGCTCTGAGTCAGGAAGAGAATGGGAAGTTGGGTTATCTTGACGTTATTTGAAGTTAGGAATGGTTATCAAGAAAGCATGGGATGTTCATCTAACGGGATGATTTTTGGTAGAGAGGTAAGAGGACCGTTGAAGATTCTTGCAGGAAATTGGTAAGAAAACCAAGAGGAAATCCAAGAAGAGTTTGTGAAGAACTTGAGGAAAAAGCTGAAGGAGATTAGAAAATTATCTTTAGAAAATTTGAAAGTAAGTCAAGAGAAAATGAAAAGGAAATATGATGCTACAACTAAGCTAAGAAGTTTCAGTGTTCGTCAAAAAGTGTTAGTGTTTGTACCTGTCAAAAGATATCCCCTCACGAATATATTCGAAGGCCCTTACAATGTAACCCTTTTGAAACATTACTTCTCATAAACCAAAATTGAAACTGTGTCAGTAACACAAACAACTTCATCTACAGAATGCGATTATGGCTATGAACTGTGAACTGAAAGCAAGATGAATAATTCTTCAGTTTTGGAAAATTTGAAAGATAAACTGAAACATCTGAGTGTTGAACAAGGTGAAGAATTAAGTGAAGTGATCAGAAGCTTCACAGAGATTTTTGTAGATGTACCTAGGCGTACTGATCTGACCAAGCAGGAGATCAAGATTCAAGAAGATGGAAAACCAATTAAGTTTAAGCAGGCTTAGAGCTTATCACTAATCATTTTATGATAGAGATGTACTGAAGAAAGAAGTTGAATATTTGCTGCAACATGGACTAGCACTAGCAGAACCCAGTTCAAAGTCATTTCATTTCTCCATGTGTATTAGTGAGGAAATGTGTACTGATTATAGGAAACTGAATTCCATCAGTTTGGCTGACAATTATCTTTTGCCTCTTATAGATCAGTTACTTGATAATATTGGGCAAGCCAAGTTTGTTTCCAACATAGACTTCTTGAAAGGATACTACCAAATACCCTTAGATGAGAATGCCAAGTTGCTGTCAGCTTTTATTACTCCTTTTGGACTGTATCAGTATACTGTTCTGCCATTTGGTCTAATGAATGCACCTGCAACATTCCAATGAGTGATGGTTCAACTACTATGAACTATAGGAGTAGGTGTATACTTGGATGACATAGTGATTTACTCTACAACATGGGAAAGTTTTCAAGAAACTGCGAGAAGCAAGACTAACAGTTTGGAAAGGTAACTGTTCAGTATCTTGGGTTTGAAGTTGGGAAAGGCCTTGCTCCAGTAAATGCTAATGTAGAAGGTATCTGTAAGGCTACCCCACCTAATACTAGGAAACAACTACAGAGAGTTTTGTGCATGGCTGGATTCTATCGTCGATTCTGTCCAAATTTCTCAGCCATAGTAGCCCCGTTGACAAACTTAACTAGTCCCAAAGCTAAGTTTGTTTGGACTCCAGAATGTCAAGAATCCTTTGAGAAAGTAAAAGCCATTTTAACTTTAAGACCAATTACTTCAAGCTCCAGACTTCAATAAGAAATTTGTGATACAAGTTGATGCCTTTGATTGTAAAATTGGATCTGTTCTACTTCAAGATGTTAAAATTAACATTTACCATCCTGTGTGCTTTGTGTCATCAAAATTGAAAAAAAAAAACATAAGAAAATATACTCAACAATTGAGAAGGAAACTTTAGCCTTAATAACAGCATTGAAAAAGTTTGAAGTGTATGTGAACAGACCTAGGAATGAAGAAATTTTAGTGTTGTCTGATCACAGTACCATATCATTTATACAGCAGATGGAAAATCATAATCAAAGGTTAACAAGGTGGTCTTTTTGCTTGCAACAGTATAATTCAGAGTGCAGGACATTAGTGGCAAGAACAATGTAGTTGCAGATTATTTATCCTGTTGCAAATCATCAGCTTCAACACTGGGATAACCAGTCTTCTAGGGGGAGGCATCATATCCTGTTGCTCTCGCAATGCATAACTTCCTCTCAGAAACTATATGAAATGTTGTAAAAGTGTTTGCAAACTTTTCAGATTCAATATTATTTTAGAGTTAATATGTCCTAATAATGTGTGTTCAGAATTCACAAAAAAACATAACTTAAAGTTAAAGGAATAACAGAGTGTGAACAGAGAGAGAAATTTGCTAGTTCGCAATAGCTGACTTGAAATTCATCAATTGAGGCCGTGTGGTTGTAATTTTTTTTTTGTAAACAATAATCTGAGGCATATGACTGTCTTAAACTTGTTTGTCTTTGTCGAAAAGTCATGTGAGGTTGCATCATCTTTCGTAACTTCATTCTAGAAGGATTCTGCATAAACATTTCATGTATGTCTGATACCTTTCATTTCATTAATGTAATTAGAGATTCTTTTGTACTGAAACTGCTCAATATTACTGATAAATTAACTTGTATCGCTTTCAATTTGTCAAAGGAGAATTTGTTAGCTTGTAAGTACCTTTAATAGAAAATGGAAAGATTTGTGATATCACTCACGGAAATGACAACATTAATTTCATTCAAGAAAATTCTTTGATAATTCCTTTCATCTTAGAGATCTGAAATATTAGTAAATAAAAGTAAATATAGCTTTGATAGGTAGTAATAAAAAGTATTGTAATCCTACTTTCTCTCTATTTTTCATTTTAAAAGAGAATTATTAAATTAATAGCTGTATCTCGTCTAAATGATTCGGCCCAGCCATTCTGGGTCAGATACCCTCTTTGGTCAGTAGTTTCGTAGAAGAAAGATTTGTCATTCTAAGATGAACTCTCTCTCTCTCTCTCTCTCTCTCTCTCTCTCTCTCTCTCTCTCTCTCTCTCTCTCTCCATGCAAGAGAATTTCATTTTGGTTTTTACATTAAAGTAAAAATTTTATACTTAGTGATTGGTCACTCATAAATTTTAGATTTATCGAATTGCTTGGTGCTTATTTGTGGAATCTGAACAGGCGCCTTTTGTGTAAGTGTTCATAGAAGATTTCGGTGACAGGCCTTTGAAGTTGGTACCAAGGTAAGAGTTTTTAATAAGTTCAGTGCGCTAAATTTAAAACTAAAAAGTACTTGAAATACAGATAGTATACTTAGGTTATTCCAGGAGAAGTTTTTACCATTTGTTCACATTTTGGTGTTGGTGATTTTTTTTTGTACATGTATCCATTTTGCTTATTAAAGTGTCTTTTTTAATATGCCCTGTGTTATTAATGTTTTCTT
>NC_087200.1:48058014-48085514 GCF_015104395.2 Macrobrachium nipponense
TTCAAGTTGACGTATTGCTGAGAGAATGAGATCTGCAAGGCGTCGTCGTTGTGTTTGTCGCCTCAGCGAGAGATTTGAGTTGCCAATTAGCGATATAAAAGGTTGCAGTTTCGACAATATTTACCATGTTATATTTTTACCTTTTCTGAAAATAAATACACAGAATTTACATTATAACTGTCGACCATTTTAAATCCAATATCATATCGTATGTCTGGGCATATCTGATAAGGAAAAAAATAATAATAATCAGATGGATGCATCTGGTATCGTTAGCAAAAAAGTTGAACTCTGTGGAAAGACGACTTCACACTCTTCAACTCAGCCTAAATTTAAAAAGTTTGTTTCAAGATATTGTTTCTAATTTTATTTATGAATATATTTTCAAATGAAACAGACATCAGAGATTTATTGAGTGATATGAAATACTAATCTCAGTGAAGTAATAAACAACAAATAATTAAGAAAGATTGACTTCCTCTCAGGCTGAGTCAAGTACGGCTGCAACATAATAAGACATATTCTTCATTTTCTCTTCACATATTACACGCATCCAAAATCTGAAAGCACCTGCGTATTCAGGGTGATTTTATTGTATGAAAATACAAGTTTTAATTCATCTTGATCGTATGACTTATTAAAAATCGATGATAAATAAAAACAGGTGTAAAGATTGAAACTTTTTCTCTTCACTTTACTCGTTGTAATTCCTTTGTGTTTTATCTAATTGGTTTCAGGAAAAGATTATTTAGTTGTACAATTAATACGAATCCTTTGGTATGACCAAAACTTTATTATCTTTGGAAAACGTGAGATAAATGAAGAAATATAAACATACTGCATGTTTTCTAAGTCACAGACGAAAATATGACACAATGAGCGAGCGGCCTACCTCCCTGTACCAGCCAATCAGAGGCCGCCAAACAAACGTCTCGTAGGCGCAAGAATCTACCTTAAATGAATCGACTATAGGAGCGCATATAGTCACTAATACTAATAATGATAATAATAAATTCCACTTCTGCTCAAGGTCCTATACAAAGAATACACAATAACACATAATCTAGATACATGAGATAACATGATACAAAATAATTAATCGGCAATATCCACACAGTTACTGAAGTAGTATAAGTGACAGTATTCCTAACAATGGTAATAACAGTAATAATATTGAGAAAAGCAGTTAAAAAAACATTAGAAATTATAACAATTAGTGAACAGATTGCACATAATGAAATTCCAGCTAGAGACCGTGAGATGGTTACAGTAGACAGGTCCAAAGGCTAAATACGAAAATTTAAAATAGCAAAACTGTATTCTGATAATATTCACAGTAATAATGAAAAAAGTTAATACCAGTAATAACAATGATCATAGAAATGTAATAATACTGCCAGATTCTTCGGATGATACTTTGCTAAAATGGAGATAATGTCATTTAGGGAACAGAAGCCTCAGTTTCCCCATCTTTCCCACAATTTAGATCTTTTTCTTGCCCCACTACTTAGGATGCTTTGTATGAGCAATTCGCTGCTGTTTCTCAGTTGGGTGATCAGACTGACAATGTTCGCCTTACAATGATTTTTAAGTTATCTGCGTGGCAGGATGGTAGCAAAGAGTGTTTGTCAGGCGTCTCAGAATGTCATTGTAAACAACAGTGATACGTCTCATGGTCTCTTGGGTATAGTTCTTCCAAAGGGTACCCATATATATAGTGTAGCAATTTGGAAGAGCAGCAATTTCATGTCTTGGTGACAGAAGGCAAACCTTCTTGCAATTATGTTTCCAGTTGTACATAGTTTTCGACGCCTCTGTTCTGTCTGCAGTATCTTGTAGGTCGTCAGTGATAATATGACCGAAATACGGAAATTCATGCACGAATCACAGCCGATGATTTCCAAGAAAGATTTGTGGTCCTGCAAACGCTTAAGCGATCTCGGGAGCAGCGGCATGCACTGGATCTTAGTTTCGTTGCATATAGGATATCATAATCCTCAGGGATTGGTAAAAAGTGTTGATGAATCGCTGGAGACTTGGGGGAATCGGAACCATATCGTCGACGTAACAGAGGTTGTTTATTGTTGTTTCATTGATAGTGTATCTGATTGGGAGCGAGTTCAGTTTGATATTCAGGGCATCTTTGTGCATATTAATAAACTGGTGTGGAGAGAATGGCTCCTTACCGAAGTCCGTTTAGGAACCGAAGGTGTATGGCAATATACTGTCTCAGCATGTTTTATATCTTATTCCTCTTAAGACCATCTCTTCTCCCTATTCATCTTTTTTCTTGTGGTTAGAATTGTGGATCTAAATGTAAATGCAGAATAGAGAGAGAGAGAGAGAGAGAGAGAGAGAGAGAGAGAGAGAGAGAGAGAGAGAGAGAAGGAACGTAGGTGAGTTTTTGACCGCTACACCTTTGGTTCAAAGGAACCTCGAGCGGAGGCAAAGCACAAAAGGATACCACACAAATAATTTACCTTTGTATAGACAGCCCGAAAGATTCTTTGACAGTCTCCCTCGTACATTTCTCAGAAGTATGCACAGGGGTTTGAAGGCCGTGGCTCTGTCTGCCCGTATTACGTAACGCCATAAGTTTTGAGGAACTGTTGTTATTGAAGGAAAATTTTTATTTCAGTGAAGCTTTTAAAGCTGCGTTTATATTCGTGTGCGGTTCGCTGAAGTTATATATAGCTTGTTGCTTTTTTATCATGCTAAATCCAATACACATTTTTCATGACTTGAATATGTTCTTATATTGAAATGACACTTTAGTATAAGTTCATATTATCAGCACAAACAAAAACACGCGCGCGTGCACACACACACATATATACGAGTATATATATATATATATATATATATATATATATATATATATATATATGTATATGTATATATATATATATATATATATATATATATCTATATATATATATATATATATATATATATATATATATATGTGTGTGTGTGTGTGTGTGTGTGTGTGTTTGAATGAGAGCGATTAAGAGTATTGTGCTCGCACTCGTATTTTCCTGGCGAGTTCGGTGGAATGATATCAAACACAGCTGTCCAACTCAAAATGTTCCCAAACGTTCAGCTGGACATTTTCATACGAAAACATTATTCTTATACATACAACATATTGTTGTGAACAAAGTGTTATTTATCCTATTTTGGTATTATTACCTGCGGTGTGTGCGTGATTATTTGTATTTGTTTGCATCACGCCCAACAGTGTGAATCTCTACATTATTATTCTGTAAATAAATAATTCTAATTTTAATGGTATATAATAAATTATTAAACATTCTAAATAATAACTTATACATGCACCAGACCATTATAATAAATGGTTCCCATTCCCATTGAAAAAAACAAATCGTTAAATGACATTGTATTAATTATTATACTAAGTAAGTACCGTTGATTCTTCTTTTAACACTACCTTAAAAGTAATAAAGAGTCGGTGTTCATAATACATTAGAAATAAAGCTAAACTATGTATCCCGAACGAATACTTCTGGGGAATTTCAATTCTTCACACTTTTGCTCGTTCGACGCTGAAGCGTTATAGAGTTTACCTTCCACACCCGCCTTTTGTGTGCGAGCGACTGCAGAGCCCCATCAAAGAAAACGGTTTATCCTGAGTGTTTTCTAAAGTTTACCTCTGAATTGCTTCGCTGATCAACGTTTTCCTTTATGCCACGACTGAGGTATTTCGTCAAGAATAGCCTTTAATTCGTTTCCATATCCTTATTGAATTCACCCTGGTTCTATACTGGGAACCAATCTGTGGGTCACCTCCCGGGAGATGGACAGAGATTTTGACATTAATAAGCGGCCTATACACATTAGTGAATGAGCGTTGATGGTTTTCTTTGAATACGAATTCTTTCTCGCTAAGATTTATGTTAGGATAGGTTACTAATAAGGTCTCTAGAGGATAATAGTAATTTCTTGAGCATCTTAAATCCGCATTGAAATAAGAATAATGGTAAAAGTATTGCAAGAAATTAGGTATGATAGTATACTTCATCGATAATGTTGTTTCTCATATTTGTGGTTAAACTATTACTCTCTCTCTCTCTTTCTATACACACACACACACACACACACACACACACACACACACACACACACACACACTATATATATATATATATATATATATATATATATATATATATATATATATATATATATATATATATATATATATATATGCGTGTGTCAGGTAGTGAAGTTCTCCTAAGTACAGCAAATGTACGGAAAACCCCAAGCGTAGGTTTTTCTTTGCATAATAGAACGTTCTAAAACAGAGCTTCTACAACCTTTACCATTCCCAGCTAACAAATGGGCGTTGCTGGAAGAATAGTGCATCAATGATGCATTTACGTTGCAGTAACGTTTGTTTGCACGTTGCAGCAACAACAATTTGTAGACTCTCATGACGTAGCAGCAACATCAATTTGTCGACCCCATGAACGTTGCAGCAACGTTGATTAGTCGACACCCATGAACGTTGCAGCAACGTTAATGTGTGACTCCAATGAACGTAGCAGAAACGTCAATTTGTCGACCCCCATGAACGTTGAAGGAACATCAATTGTCGACCCCCCATGAACGTTCAAGCAATGTCAATTTGTCGACTCCCATGAAAGTTGTAGTAACGTCAATTTACTGACCTCCATGAACGTTGAAGCAACGTCAATTTATAGAACTCCATGAACGTTGAAGCAACGTAAATTTACTGACCTCCATGAACGTTGAAGCAACGTCAATTTATAGACCTCCATAAACGTTTGAAGCAACGTCAACTTATAGACCCCCATGAACGTTTTGGAAGCACATGGACGTTTGAAGCAACAATTTAACAACAATGTGAACGTTTTGAAGCAAACATTCCAATAACTTAGAACCTCCATGAACGTTGAAGCAACGACCATTTTTGCCAATTGTTGTCGACTCCCATGAACGTTGAAGCATCGTCCATTGTCGACTACCCATGAGCGTTGAAGCAACGACCATTTGTCGCCTCCCATGAACGTGAAGCAACGTCAATTTGTTGCCTCCTATGAACGTTGAAGCAACGTCAATTTGTTGCCTCCCATGAGCGTTGAAGCAACGTCAATTTGTCGACCCCCATGAACGTTGAAGCAACATCAATTTATAGACCCCCATGAACGTTGTAGCAACGTCAGTTTCTCGACCTCCATGAACGTTGAAGCAACGTCAAATTTGTCGACCTCCATGAACGTGAAGCAACAAACAATTCGTCGACTCCCATGAACGTTGAAGTAACGTCAATTTGTCGACTCCCATGAACGTTGAAGCAACGTCAATTTGTCGACTCCCATGAACATTGAAGCAACGTCAATTTGTCGACTCCCATGAACATTGAAGCAACGTCAATTTGTCGACTCCCATGAACATTGAAGCAACGTCAATTTGTTTGCCTCCCATGAACAGTTGAAGCAACGTCAATTTGTCGACTCCAAATAACGTTGCAGCAAAATCAATTCCCACAAACGTTGCAGTGACGTCAATATGTTGACTCCCATGACCGTTACAGTAAGACAAATTTGCCGCTTTCCAGGAACGTTTCAACGATGTCAATTTGTCGACTGTTGTCAATTTGTTGACTCATAGGAAACATTTGCAGCCAATGGTCAATTTTGTCGATTTCAAGGAACGTTGCACGATTCAATAGTCCGACCTCCCATGGAACATTGCAGCAGCATCAATTTGTTGGCTTCTAGGAAAGTTGCAGCAATGTCAATTTCTCGACTCCTAGGAACGTTGCTGCAACATCAATCTGTCGATTCCAAGGAACGTTGCAAGCTGACGTCATTTGCGACTCAGATCCCAGGAAGTTGCAGCAACATCAATTTGTCGATTCCCAGGAACATTGCAGCAACATCAATTTGTCGACTCCTAGAACGTGTTGCAGCGACGTCAATTTGTCGACTCGTAGGAATGTTTGCAGCAATGCCATTTGTCGACTCCAAAGGAAGTTGCAGCAATGCCAATTTGTGACTCAGGAACGTTGCAGCAACATCAATTTGTCGACTCTAGGAACGTTGCAGCGACGTCAATTTGTCGACTCGTAGGAATGTTGCAGCAATGCCAAATTTGTCGACTCCAAAGTGTTACGGAAATATGTATTTATCTATATATTATTGTTAAGTAGTTGTGCTGCAGAGCGTAAATGGGTTGTATAGTGGTAATTGAATAGTTGAAGGACTGTATTTATATTTGTTTCTCCCACTACGTGAGGTGAGTTCGAGTGGTGTAACCTGAACCCGCGGGGAAAAAGCCTTGGACACGACTGCGAGAGAGGAACGGCCCTCGATACTGGTGGACTTGTGGATAGTCTTTGATGGACCTGTTGGATGGTCTTATTTAACGTTAC
The DNA here is from genome assembly GCF_015104395.2 of Macrobrachium nipponense. Lineage (NCBI taxonomy): Eukaryota > Metazoa > Arthropoda > Malacostraca > Decapoda > Palaemonidae > Macrobrachium > Macrobrachium nipponense. Next base: position 48,064,433 of record NC_087200.1, read on the forward strand.
TGGATTGCTCAGGAACAGTTTATGGCAAGTACGACTTCAGGGAAGTCTTGGAGTTTCGCAGTCTAGAGAATGCTGGCCAGCACACTGGGTAATTTACTTATGCCCTAGTGAAAAACGTATTGTCTACCGAAATACGATTGCTTTTCCCCCGTCAAAACCTTGGCGTAACTTAGAAGAGATTGTCTGAACTCGACTGCGGTTGCTGATAGCGACCTCCGTATTCTTCAGCCAAACATCTGCTTCGTCTCCAATTGCTAGTCGACGATGGATTTCTTCAGAGCTCTGTTATGGATACCTTAGTCAACGGACTTCGATGGCGCTGACCAACCTTCACCGAATTCAAAACCCCCATTCATCGAATCCCATCGACCAATTAACGTTCTAAGGATTTATTTTTCTTCATTATTTAAAGTTAAGTTTTTGTAAATATAATTATTTTATTTTAAAGCTTTCTTTCTTTACGCCTACCAATATATACTGAAGGTATTCCTATAAGTATTTATATTTATTTTTTTTTCTATTTAATGTTAAAGGGCGTAAGAGCCTGGAATCAGTCACTAACAAGACCCGCCCGTAACATTAATTGGCGACCTTGCTTTTACCTTCAGTTTATTGTGGACGATGTGATAGGCTCAAAGAATTAGTGGCTTTGGGGCAGGAGTTAGGCTATGAGGGAGGTGAGTTAAGGGAGTTTGTTAAAGGTCAACAGCTGCGGAGCGAGATGAAAGGCACGAAAGAGCTGAGCTAGGAAATTAGAATTAGAAGCAGAGGAGAGGAAAAAACTTAAGACAGCATGAACTACAAAAAATTAAATTAAGTTCTCCTAGTTCATTAGGGCTGGAGGGGACTTCCATTGTGGAGACAGATAGGTTTGGGTGGACAACGGTACTCAAGTTGGTTCCAAAATTCAATGAAAGTGAGGTATCAAAATATTTCCAGTCATTTGAAAAGCTCATGAAACAGGTAGAGTGTCCTAAAGAGTATTATTGTTTGTTGTTGCAGTCCGTTCTCACAGGTAAAGCCCAAGAAGTTTATTCTTGTCTTTCAGACGAACAGTGTGCTAATTACGAGACAGTAAAGGAAATTATACTGAAAGCCTATAAGCAAGTACCAGAGGCCTATCGATTAAAATTTAGGCATTTTAGAAAAAATAGTAGCATGATGGTTCATGGAGTTTGCTAGTGCAAACAACAGTATTTTAATGAGTGGTGTAACTCCATGGAAGTAAGTACGTTAGAGGACCTAAAGGAGCTAATCTTGACAGAGGATTTAAAAATAACATTCCAGCAGAGATGAAATTATATATTGAAGAGTGTCAGGTAAACAAGTTCACAAGGATAACTGAATTAGCAGATGAGTTTTCTTTGACCCATCAATTTAGTAAAGAAGGGCAGGATAAGAAAATACATCCTAAAACTTTTGAAACTAAAGGGTACCGTCAATTAAGCGGGGAACCTGTACGCAACTCTCAATTGAAAACTACCAAGCATCTAAGTGACATGAAATGTTTTTTTTTGTGAAAAGAAGGTCACATTATAAAAGACTGCTTCAAGCATAAAACTTATTTGGCCACACAAAAGAAACCGGTTAATTTAGTTAGTTCAGGAAGTGACTCCGTACTTCAGTTGGATGAATGGAAAAATACTATTAAAAGCTTTGGTAATTACTTATCTAAAGGTAGTTTAGCTGTAAGTGAATCCGGTATTAGGAAACCAGTTACAGTATTAAGGGATACGGGTGCGGCCATATCAGTTGTCCTCAAGTCTTCCCTACCCGATGATCCGGTTGCTGGGGATGAGTTTGTCTTGATTGGGGGGCGTTTCCTGATGCTTGTATTGCTTGCCTTTGCAAACCATTTATAGACACAGATTACGTTACGGGTCTAGTTAAGGTCGCGGTGGCAGATACATTACCTGTCAAAGGGGTTGATATCCTATTAGGAAATGATTTAGGAAAAGAAAAAGTTGCCTTGTGAATCCTATTGGTAATGAAAACTCCTACACCTGAAGCTGAAGTAGCAATCGTAACTAGATCTGGATTTGTTACTGATTCTGATAATTATGATTTAGATCTAGGTAGCAATGTTGATAGCTCATTAATTAGCGTACCTCTAGAAATATCTTTACAAAGAGATGACTTAATTAGAGCTCAGAGGGATGATGTAAGTTTAAAACATAATCTTTGAGAAATGTGAAGAAGGCTCAGGAAATGATGATTATGTTAAGGAAAGTTCATTTGAACGAATAACTTGTTACATAGATTGTCACGACCGATTTCGCTAATAGTAATGAAGTAATTGACCAGGTGAGTAATTCCCTTTAAATTACGACCGAAAATAATAAGTTTGGCTCACGACAATATAATGAGCGGTCACTTGGCGATAAACAAAAACTTTTAAGAAAATAAAATTTATGACATCATTCTATTGGCCATCGTTGAGGAGGGATGTGAAGAACTTCGTAAATTTCCTGTCACGAGTGTCAGATGGCAGGAAAACTTAACAAACCAATTCCTAAAGCACCTTTAATTAATATCCCGGTTACTGGAGAGCCGTTTGAGCACATAGTAATAGATATTGTGGGACCCTTACCGAGAAGTAGGAGGGGAAACTGCTATATACTCTCAATTATTGATAGAATGTCACGATACCCAGAAGCAATTCCCATTCGGAACGCTAAAGCTAAGGCAGTAGTGCAACATCTCATCGCATATTTTACTAGATTTGGGTTGCCTAAAACACTTCAGTCTGACAATGGGAGCAATTTTACAGGCAAGTTTTTCAAGGACCAGATGAGAAACTTCGGTATAAAGCACATTACCTCTACCCCTTATCATCCCGAAAGTCAGGGTGTCATTGAAAGATTCCACCAGACCTTGAAACACATTCTTAGGAAGTTATGTAGTGGTGAAGATAACCTTTGGGATGTCATGTGCCCTATGCTTTGTTTGCTTGAGACAAGCACCAAGTGAAACATTAGGTCTTTCGCCTTTTGATTTGGTGTTTGGACATAAAGTGAGGGGTCCTGTAGAGGTTTTGAGAGAAACTTGGGATGATGAGAAAACAGAAGTTAATGTTGCAGACAAAATTGATAATTTTAAAACTAAATTATTTAGAGCTTGGGATTTAGCTAGAGAAAACCAGGCAAGTGCTCATCAGAAAAATAAAATAGTTTACGACAGGAAAGCAAAGTCTCGGGTCTTTGAGAAAGGCGATTTAGTATTAGCTCTTTTTCCGAAGGAGGGAAGTTCACTTAAGTATAAGTTTAGTGGTCCTTATAAGGTCCTGGATAAAAAGGGAGATGTTAATTACCTTTTACAGTGTGACGGTAAAATAAAGAAAGCTAGATGGGTTCATATTAATCTTAAAAAATATAACAAGGCACAGACCTCAGTTTGTAATATTAATGTAAAACGTAATATTAATGTAGAATGTCCTTCGAAGGATATTAACAATCAAACTGTTCTGAACAGGCTAGTAATTCCTACATATTCAGTTCATTTGATGATTATTATAATTTGGGTCCCTCTCAGACAAAAGATGTAAAAAGAATAATTTCAAAGTATCCTAAAGTAGTAAGGGATGAACCAGGTCTTACTCATTTAATTGAACATGATGTTGAACTGACTGATACGACCCCCATTAGACAGCATCCTTATCGGCTGAATCCACTAAAAGCTGATATTGTTAAGAGAGAGATGGATTATATGATAGCTCATAACCTAGCTAAACCTAGTTCTAGTCCTTGGGCTTCTCTGTGGTTTTGGTTGAAAAAGAAGGGAACCAGCATAGACTTTGTATGATTACAGGAAGCTAAATTCAGTGACCAAGCCGGATAATTTCCCTTTACAGGGTAATTGACTGAGATAGAATAGGTACAGCTAAATACATAAGCAAAATAGATTGTCTCAAAGGGGTTTATGGCAGGTCCCCCTAACTCAAAGAGCAAGAAAAATGTCTGCTTTCGTAACTCCACATGGATCCTTCGAATGCCTTGTAATGCCATCGGTATGAGAAACGCTGCAAGCACTTTCAGCGGTTGATGAGCAAAGTTATCGGTGACATGGAAGGCTGTGTCGTATATCTTGAGATATTGTTATCTTTTCGGACACATGGGGAAAAGCATTTGGTTATCTTAGATAGGTGTTGGAGGCCCTAGACAGCGCAAATTTGGTTATAAATCTTAAGAAATGTGAGTTTGGTAAAGGTCTAATTACCTATTTGGGACACAAAGATTGGTATGGGATCAGTCGCTCCTACAAAGAAAGTAAGTAAAAGCAATAATGGATTTTCCCATTCCGGTAAATAAGAAACAAGCCATGCGATTCATAGGAATGATAAGCTATTTCCGCAGATTTATCCCTAACTTTGCAACCGTTGCTACTCCCATTACTACCTTATTCAGAAAGAATGTACCTTTTTGTTTTAACGACGCTTGTGTAGAAGCATTTAACAAACTAAAATCTGTTATTATTAATAGCCAATCTTGGCTACCCCGATTTCAATAAACCTTTCAAACTGAAATATTGACGCTAGTGATCTTGGGTATCGGTGCAGTATTGTTTCAGGACATTGAAGGAGTAGATCACCCAGTGGCCTACTTCTCCAAAAGACTAAATAGTCACCAAGAAAATTATTCAACAGTTGAAAAGGAACTACTTGCTCTTGTTTTAGCACTTGAACATTTTGATGTATATATCAATAATGGGACCGGCCCAGTTACAGTGTACACGGATCACAATCCAATAGTATTCCTCAATAAGTTCAGGAATAAAAATAAAAGGCTTACACGATGGAGCCTGATGTTGCAGGATTACGAGCTAGAAATAAAGCATATCAAAGGTGTGGACAACCAGGTTGCAGATGCACTGTCTCGAGGCTTTGTACTTGTGTGAACAGTGGTATGTGTAAGTTTTACCTGTAAAACTTTTCTTTTGGTGGGAGGTGTTACGGAAATATGTATTTATCTATATATTATTGTTAAGTAGTTGTGCTGCAGAGCGTAAATGGGTTGTTCTAGTGGTAATTGAATAGTTGAAGGACTGTTATTTATATTTGTTTCTCCCACTACGTGAGGTGAGTTCGAGTGGTGTAACCCTGAACCCGCGGGGAAAAAGCCTTGGACACGACTGCGAGAGAGGAACGGCCCTCGATACTGGTGGACTTGTTGGATAGTCTTTGATGGACCTGTTGGATGGTCTTATTTAACGTTACTGGATTGCTCAGGAACAGTTTATGGCAAGTACGACTTCAGGGAAGTCTTGGAGTTTCGCAGTCTAGAGAATGCTGGCCAGCACACTGGGTAATTTACTTATGCCCTAGTGAAAAACGTATTGTCTACCGAAATACGATTTGCTTTTCCCCCCGTCAAAACCTTGGCGTAACTTAGAAGAGATTGTCTGAACTCGACTTCAGTTGCTGATAGCGACCTCCGTATTCATCAGCAAACATCTGCTTCGTCTCCAATTGCTAGTCGACGATGGATTTCTTCAGAGCTCTATTATGGATACCTTAGTCAACGGACTTCGATGGCGCTGACCAACCTTCACGAATTCAAAACCCCCATTCATCGAATCCCATCGACCTTAAACGTTCTAAGGATTTATTTTTCTTCATTATTTAAAGTTAAGTTTTTGTCAAATATAATTATTTATTTTAAAGCTTTCTTTCTTTACGCCTACCAAATATATACTGAAGGTATTCCTATAAGTATTTATATTTATTTTTCTTTTTTTTTTTCTATTTAATGTTAAAGGGCGTAAGAGCCTGGAATCAGTCACTAACAAGACCCGCCCGTAACACAAAGGAAGTTGCAGCAATGTCAATTTGTGACTCCCAGGAACGTTGCAGCAAAGTCAATTTGTTAATTCCCAGGAAGCTTGCAGCAACTTCAATTTGTCTATTCCCAGGAACCTTGCATCAACGTCCATTGTCGACTTCCAGAAACATTGCCACAAAATTGCAAGCATAATGTTCCTGCAACATTTATACAGCATTGCAAAAATGCAACGTTCATGAGATACTGTAAAATGGATTATATACTGGATTAATAAAATATATAGGAATTGAGTTCATTTATTTTCATACATAATCAACATTCAAAATTCATTACCTGACAGGTCTACTTCATTATCCGACAGGTTCACTGCAACCAGCTCATCTCAGTGGTAATGTTACATACCTAAAATACACCACTTGATCTTGCATGTTGTTGCAAATGTGCCATCAACCATAGTATAAGATGTATGACATTCTTCCATTAGTTTATGAAAATGTCAATACTTGAGTTGAATGTTAACTGCATGTAAGACCAGCTTAACTGTAGCCTACATGACCAGCTTAACTGTAGCCTACATTAACATGTAGGCTACAGTTAAGCTGGTCTTACATGTAGGTGACATTTAACTCAAGTATTGACATTTTCATAAACTAATGGAAGAATATCATTTGCAACCACATACAAGATCAAATGGTGTAACTTAGGTATGTAACATTACCAGAACAGTTCTTGCTAATTTCCTGTTACATCAAGACTAAAATATGAAAGAACACTACTAATTGTTATGATATAAACTAAGACAAGTACATACCTTTTACAAGTGAAGAATGTAGGATTGCAAATTAACAAGAGGGGAGCTAAACTCTCTTCTCTTATGGCTGACCGTCTGTTAATGTGATGAACATTGCAATTCGAATTTAGTAGTAGTAATAGGCGTGATTTGCCTTTGAAACGGCTCCCTTGCTCATTTTACTCCTCCTTTGTTTGTGTTTTTTTAAGTTTTTTGTCTTTTAATTCCATAAATATTTTACAAATTCTTCCTATTTTCATTTCCCCCCTCATTGTGATCCGAGAATTCTGCAAAACTGATTGCATTGACTATATATAATTAGCGTACTAAGAAACTAGAGTATGGCTACAACGTTGCAGTAACGTTCCATGAATGTCAAACTTCCACCAACTTACTTGCAACCTGTTTGAAACATTACAAATACTCATATATATCTGAGTTAAATAGCTTTAGCAAAGGCCAGCCAGTTTTGCAGCTAAGTTCCGCCCACTGATTGCGTCATGACCATTCCTTGAAGCTGGATTGATTGGAAATAGTTCGAAAAGTTGTTGGTTAATCTGTTGTTCTTTTCATCTCATTATATTTTGCAATGGTTGTTTTACCGAAATAAAATATGTTGTGCTAAATATCAAACGGAAACGTTATATTACCTCCTGAAATAAAATCATAATACACATCTCCGTAAAAAGGAAAAAGGTGAGAAAAAACTGGAAAATATGAATAGTCAGAAGTATTCTGTGTTTTTGCAATCTTGTGTTTCGTAAATGAGGTTTACCTGAATACGGCGGTGACACTTTAGAGGGTGTATACCATGGTGTTGTGATCTCTTTACCAGTACTATGTAGTTGGGTGGATTTCTTTCCACCAAGGCGGCACTACAAAGACTTGCGGCCATGTTTTAAAGGTTTGGTAACCTGCAAACTAAACAGGAGATTAGTACAATTTTGAATTGTTTTTATCGTTATTTTTTATTGAGTAAGTGTTTAGCGAATTTTTAGTGTTTAGTGAGTAAGTGTTTAGTGAATGTTTATGAGTAATTCTTTAGTGAATGTTTATTCAGTTTTAGGAATGTTTTTAAGTGTTTAGGGTTTAGTGAATGTATTGAATCTTTAGTGAATCTTTAGGGTTTTGGTTGTGTTGTGAATGTTAGTGAATGTTTAGTGTGTAATATTCAGTGAATGTATAGTGAGTTTAGTGAAGTCTTTGGGGTTTTAGTGAATGTTTTGTGAATGTTAGTGAACGGTTTTAGGTATTAAAATAAAATATTTAGTGAAGTTTAGTGGTGTTGGTGATGTCTTGTGAATGTTAGTGTTTAGTGAATGTTTATTGTATAACTATTCAGTGAATGTTTAGTGAGTGTTTAGCAAATGTCTTGTGAATGTTTAGTGTGTAAGTATTCAGTGAATGTTTAGTGAGTGTGTGGGAAATTTGAGTGTTTAGTGAATGTTTAATGTGTAAGTTTCAGTCGATGTCTAGTGAATCTTTAAGGTTTTAGTGAATGTTGGTGTTCAGATGAATGTTAGTGTGTAAGTATTAAGTGTAATGTTTAGATTGAGTGTTTAAGGTTTAGTAAATGTTTTGTGAATGTGTGTTATCGAATGTTTAGTAATATTCAGTGAATGTTTTGTGAGTGTTTAGTTAATGTTTTGTGAATGTTAGTATTTAATGAATGTTTAGTTTGTAAGTGTGGGTGTTAATGGATGATGATGGATGTTCATTCACTGTTTAGTGTTTGAATGAGTGTCTAGGGGTTTAATGAGAATTTAGGTTTAGTGAGTATTTGGTGTTTAATGGAAGTTTAGGGTTTCAGTGAGTGTTTAGTGTATAGTGAGTGCTTAGTACACGTTCAATGTATAGTAAGTACTTAGAATGCAATCTTAGTGATTATTTAGTGTTTAATGAATGTTTAGGATTAAGTGAGTGTTAGTGAATGTTTACAGAGTGTTTGTGGTATAGTGAGTATTTATTGGGTGTTTGGTGTTTTATGAAGGCTTAGTGAGCATTTAGTATACAGCGAGTACCTAGTGAGTGTTGAGTTTCAGTGAGTGTTTATTGAGTGTGAGTGTATGTTAGGTGTGTGTTTTGTGAGTGTGAGTATATAGTAAGTAGGTGTTTAGTGAGTGAGTGTATAGTAAGTGTGTTTAGTGAGTGTAATTGTAGTGTGAATGTTAGTGTTTAGAGATTGTACATTACTGTTTAGTTAATGTTTAGTGATTGTATACTAAAAAAGTCCTGTAATTTACAGGAACCATTTATGCTAAAACACTGCTTAGATCCAAGAGCAAATGCTTAGGCCTTCACTACAATGGCTGGAGTGCTCAGGCCCACCTGTTTTTATAAGGTAATTTTTCTCTGTTAAATTGGGTCCAGTAACAACAACAACAACAACAACAACAACAACAACAACAACAACAACAACACAACAACAACAACAACAACAACAACAACAACAACAACAACAACAACAACAACAACAACAACAACAACAACAACAACAACAATAATAATAATAATATAATAATAATAATAATAATAATAAAATAATAATAAGACTATACAGCCAACTAAGAGGGGAAGACAACCACCCAGAAATTCCTGAAGCCGAACCAAGTAAGCGACTCTGGGAAAACATATGGAGCAATCCGGTATCACACAACAAACATGCAACATGGCTCAAGGAAGTCAAGGAAGAAGAAACAGGGAGAATAAAACAAAGATTCACAGAGATCACGACAGACACAGTCAGACACCAACTAAAGAAAATGCCAAAGTGAAAGCCCCAGGTTCTCCCGATGAAGTCCATGGATACTGGCTCAAAAACAAAAACTTCAAGGCCCTACACCCACGAATAGCAGAACAACTCCAGCATTTTATCTCAAATCACCATGCACCCAAATGGATGACCCACAGGAAGAACATCCTTAGTACAAAAAGACAAGAGTAAGGGAAATATAGCCAGTAACTACAGGCCTATCACCTGCCTACCAATAATGTGGAAGTTACTGACAGGTATCATCAGTGAAAGCTATACAATTATCTAGAGGAGAACAAACACCATCCCCCACCAACAGAAAAGGCTGCAGAAGAAAGTGTAGGGGTACAAAAGACCAGCTTCTGATAGACAAAATGGTAATGAAGAACAGTAGGAGAAGGAAAAACCAACCTAAGCAAGGCATGGATAGACTATAAGAAAGCCTTCGACATGATACCACACACATGGCTAATAGAAGGCCTGAAAATATATGGGGCAGAGGAAAACACCATCAGCTTCCTCAAAAATACGATGCGCAACTGGAAGACAATACTTACAAGCTCTGGAATAAGACTAGCCAGAGGTTAATATCAGGAGAGGGATCTTCCAGGGCGACTCAATGTCCCCACTACTCTTCGTAGTAGCCATGATTCCCATGACAAAAGTACTACAGAAGATGGATGCGGGTACCAACTCAAGAAAAGAGGCAACAGAATCAACCATCTGATGTTCATGGACGACATCAAGCTGTATGGTAAGAGCATCAGAAAAATAGATACCCTAATCCAGACTGTAAGGACTGTATCTGGGGACATCAGGATGGAGTTTTGGAATAGAAAAATGCGCCTTAGTCAACATACAAAAAGGCAAAGTAACGAGAACTGAAGGGATAAAGCTACCAAATGGGAGCAACATCAAACACATAGATGAGACAGGATACAAATACCTGGGAATAATGGAAGGAGGGGATATAAACACCAAGAGATGAAGAACACGATCAGGAAAGAATATATGCAGAGACTCAAGGCGATACTCAAGTCAAAACTCAACGCCGGAAATATGATAAAAGCCATAAAACACATGGGCAGTGCCAGTAATCAGATACAGCGTAAGAATAGTGGGAATGGACGAAGGCAGAACTCCGCAGCATAGATCAGAAAACCAGGAAACATATGACAATACACAAAGCACTACACCCAAGAGCAAATACGGACAGACTATACATAACACGAAAGGAAGGAGGGAGAGGACTACTAAGTATAGAGGACTGCGTCAACATCGAGAACATTGCACTTGGGCAATATCTGAAAACCAGTGAAGACGAGTGGCTAAAGAGTGCATGGAAGAAGGACTAATAAAAGTAGACGAAGACCCACAAATATACAGAGACAGGAGAATGACAGACAGAACAGAGGACTGGCACAAACAAAACCAATGCACGTACAATACATGAGACAGACTAAAGAACTAGCCAGCGATGACACATGGCAATGGCTACAGAGGGGAGAGCTAAAGAGGAAACTGAAGGAATGATAACAGCGGCACTAGATCAGGCCCAAAGAACCAGATATGTTCAAAGAACAATAACGGAAATATCTCTCCCATATGCAGGAAGTGCAATACGAAAAATGAAACCATAAACCACATAGCAAGCGAATGCCCGGCACTTGCACAGAACCAGTACAAAAAGAGGCATGATTCAGTGGCAAAAGCCCTCCACTGGAGCCTGTGCAAGAAACATCAGCTACCTTGCAGTAATAAGTGGTACGAGCACCAACCTGAGGGAGTGATAGAAAACGATCAGGCAAAGATCCTCTGGACTATGGTATCAGAACGGATAGGGTGATACGTGCAAACAGACCAGACGTGACGTTGATTGTCAAAGTCAAGAAGAAAGTATCACTCATTGATGTCGCAATACCATGGGACACCAGAGTTGAAGAGAAAGAGAGGAAAAAAATGGATAGTATCAAGATCTGAAAATAGAAATAAGAAGGATATGGGATATGCAGTGGAAATCGTACCCATAATCATAGGAGCACTAGGCACGATCCCAGGACCAGTGAAAAGGAATCTAGAAAAACTAGAGGCTGAAGTAGCTCCAGGACTCATGCAGAAGAGTGTGATCCTAGAAACGGCACACATAGTAAGAAAAGTGATGGACTCCTAAGGAGGTAGGATGCAACCGGAACCCCCACACTATAAATACCACCCAGTCGAATTGGAGGACTGGTGATAGACGCAAAAAAAAAAAAAATAAATAAATAATAATAATAATAATAGTAAAACAGATAAAATAATAATAATAATAATAAAGTATGGTACTATGAGCTGGACCGAGACTTTCAATATGACCGCTCAAGGTCACAAGCTCGATAAGGCGCTCACCACCCCAGTGATTGACGCTATATTTGTGACACTGGGAATGTCTGTGTTTGAATCGGTGTACTTCAATCACTGGATAATGATAATTACCGTCTGATATTGACATGCGTGTTCACCGTTTTAAATCTAATCCCAAGACTTTTTCATAGCTGTGCAGACTGGCATTTCATATTGATTTCAGGAGATATTACTACATTTTAATAGTCTTAAAATCGATTTCATTGGAATCGTTTAACCATTCGGAGGGAAGACAAGCAGCAAACTGCACTCTACAACACCAGAATATACCTCTGTTGAACAAAAGGTACAGTATGGTAGGACTGTACAAGTCTTATTGATATAAATTGCTGAGAATTTTCTTAAGGACATTACAGGATCATAAAAAGGACATAGGCCTATAACTTCCAGTCTTTTTGTCGGTTTACGTAATTTATGACGTTTGAATTGTGAGCCTATCTCATATTCAGACGTTTTACTGTGATTCTGTTGTGGTAATTCTTGTTTTTGTTGCTGCTGTTATAGTGCTTGTAAAGTCTTCCAAAACTTTCATATCGTGTCATAACATTGTTGAATAAACATAGACTTATTCATAAAATACTGGCATAAAGAATTATCATACCTACTTTTGGTAACTGAAATTTAGTCATTGGTTTTAATCATTAGTGATCGAGATCTTTATGAATATAGTCTGCACTAGAATAGTCTTCTAACAAGAGAGAGAGAGAGAGAGAGAGAGAGAGAGAGAGAGCTCTACAAGAATGACCCCCAAAACCAACTGGTTTGGGATTCCGCTCATGCATAACTATTCAGCTATCATATATTTTTCTAATTTACTAAGTATTTTATAATACCTTCCTACCATAGCATTCATTTTCTTAGAAAATGCTTTAGCAGCTTATATTTACTAGTCACAGAAATTTAATTTGTTATCATTTTAGTAAATATATTTTCAATATAGCTAATTGAAAGCAGCTTGATAGTTGTGTGTAAGGCTGACACAGTCCTAAGATTGATGTGTGTGCCATCAGCTATGTGTCCACAATCTTACTTTTATTGTCTGTGGTATAGGTGGCGTTACAGTTACTACGGCTATCCACGCATGTCTGTGCATGTATGTCCTCTTGCTTATACGTACACTCCACTTTATTCAAATACATTATATATAGTCAGTTGAAACTACTATAGTCAGTCAAAAGCTACTCTATTCCAAAAGACACGGGTAGAAAACTATTGGCTATAAGAAATTGATGTATAGGCCCATGCCCTACCATTGTCTCAAAATATAAGAATTTGATGTGTAGGCCTATGCCCTGACATAGCTTCAAAATATAAGAATATGATGTGTAGGCCTATGCCCTGACATTGCTTCAAAATATAAGAATTTGATGTGTAGGCCTATGCCCTAACATTGCTTCAAAATATAAGAATTTGAAGTTTGTAGGGCCCAATCTCAATTTGAAAGTGTAGGCATAACTCTCAATGATATTAACATTCGACATGCAGGATTATGATGATTAATACCTTAACATCGGAACTCGCGGCATAAGTCTGCGTTTCATTTTAATTAAGTGTCCTATGTCGGATCGCTAATGTATGGCCAACACCAATTAAAAAAACAAAATGCGTGTGTATTTAGGCTGTGCATGATAAAAAAAAAAGATGCACGGACAAAATGATCGGTAGTCTCAAAATCTGTGGTCTCATGATTCATGCACGAAACTCAACGTGACCAAACGGAGTCAAATCTGTACTGGTAATCAATTAGACTGCTAACTAGTGTGACGCTATTCCCCATACGAGAGCTAGCCAATCACTGGCATGTAGTAGGTCATATTACCTACATAAAACCTTCCTACTCTTTATGTGTTACAGTAAGGCTGTGAGACAGAGATTTCACGAAATCCCAGAAGTTTCCAGAGAATTATCAATTCATTAAGGACATTAATCCCCGAGCGGCTATAATTAATTCACATCACTCGTGTATCTGGGTTCCAGCCCGTCCCTTATGACACTTCTGATAGGAAACTGACCAGTCTGCAGTCTCTTACCCTTGATAAGATCGTGCGTGAATCCTCCTCAAGTGAAGGAACTGGTCGTACCCCTAACAAGAGGTTTACCTTCGTTTTCAAACGACCACAGGCTAGTCATTATATAATCCTAGGCTAGTTTATTAAACTAGAATGCATATCTGACATATACACAAGAGTCACTCAAGTATGGCCCCAAATAAACTACAAGTGAAAGCAAGAGATTCCTCTAGAAATAAGGGCTGTGTAAAGAGCTGGATGTTGCCCGAGGGAGTCGCGTCTGTGTGTAACCCCGCTTAATATTCTTAAGCTTTTGCTTTTTAATTTCATATTGATAGCCCTACATATAATCTTTTAGTACCATTTCTATCCATGACATTGGAGCTACGATACTGTATGAAAACACAAAACAATAAATGATGAATACACTGCGATGTCAATGTTTATTTCATATTTTTGTATTAACACTACTTTTTTAGGGTAAAACTGAGGTGTAATGAAGATTATAATTTTTGAAAGACAAGTTCCTCAGGTGTCGGAGCGGAGATGTTCATTCTCTGAAGCTTTGATATGCTAGTCAGGAGAAGTGGAGAAGAGATGTGTACTAGCTGACTGCTGAGAAAATACTGGTCAATTGGTCAGTTTCCAGCCACTCAGGAGAATCATAACAGATGGGCTTGATACCAAAATGCAACAGGAGCTGTGAATTAATTTATAGTACTAAATACACGGAACCATTATTCATGTATTGCTGTTTTGCTGTGCGCAGTGCTAGCTCCTCGAGGGATCAAATGTCTCACTATGTTTAGTACTAGCTACAAGAGGACCAAATGTCTCGTCATGTTTAGTACTATAGTAGATTCACATCAGCCGTGCATTTGATGTCCAGGGCAGTCCCTTATAAAGCTCCTGATTGGATGTTGATAAGCCAATGACAGGGCTGGAAACTCTCAGTCTCTCTCGAGAGTTCATATAGGGAGGATGTATATTCCACCTCTCCATAGGGGATGTTTTTGAAAGACGTATCCCTCAGAGAGGGGGAACATACATCCTGCCTATGTGAACCCTCTCGAGAGAGACTGAGAGTTCCCAGCCCTGTGATTGGCTTATCAACAACCAACCAGGAGCACCGTAAGGGACTGGCCTAGACATTAAATGCATGGCTGATGTGAATCTACCATAGTACTAAACATGGCGAGATATTTGATACCTCGAGGATGATGGGAATCTACTATAGCCACAAGGGGATCGAATGCACATAGGGACATGGGATCTCAATGGTCTAGTACTAAACATGGCAAAACAGTATAGATGAATCATATGACCCTAAGTTAATAGATGATTTCACTGATTCCCTGAAAATTCAGGTATTTTGTGAAATCCCTGATTTTACAATGTTACTGTAACATACGGATATAAGCTAAACAAACACCTCTCCTTAACAGCCTCCGCTTTTTCTTGCATTTATATTCAACCAACTCTTTTCATATTTAAAAATGAGAAGGTTATACAGTAATCCTTTCATACAATCATATCTTTCGCATAAGTTTCTCTTTAGTCTTTCTATGAATCTATCTATTTATATATCTATCTATCTATCTATCTATCTATATATCTATCTATCTATCTATCTATCTATCTATCGATCATAAACGTATCGCTGTGTTATGGTTTCAAGGAACAGATTTGACCCACCAATTGCAGTATTTTCTACCTCCAAGGGATTCACAACCATACTGTTGTTCTTTAGCCATAGGAAGGAACATCAATATCCCAAACCATTGCAGGTCGTTGGGTAGCAATATCTATAGCACAAACACCTATACACAAAACCCACTAGAACATAAATTCAAGGTTGACTGGGTGTGTATGTGCTTCCGTGTGTTTGTACATGCATGTATGTTTATGTTTTTATATGTTTGTTATAGAAAGGAAAACTTTTTAACACACACACACACACACACATATATATATATAAATATATATATATATATATATATATATATATATATATGTATGTATATATATATATATATATATATATATATATATATATATATATATATATATATATATATATATGTGTTGTGTGTGTGTGTGTGTGTGTGTGCGTGTGGTGTGTGTGCGTGTGTTTGTGTGTGTGTGTGCGTGTGTGTGTGTGTGCGTGTGTGTGTGTGTATAACTGAATTGCGAAGGTTTGTAACGTGATAAATCCATAAATAAAGGTTTAAACCATGAAGGAAAAATAAACAACAGAGTTTCTGCAAGACCTTTCGACTGAACATCGTTTACTCAGCAGACAAACTGACTTACATGACAAATTGAGGGTACAGGAAAGGTCGTATAACGACAGATAGGGATTATAAGGAGATTAGTACCTAGAATCCGGCACACCTGGAGAATGAGTAACCTTTCCTAACAAGCATAAACAATGGTACAATTTAAGAACAAAAGATTAAGTCCAACTGCTCAGACACAGGGACAAGACAATTGAAGGATTATACAGGGCGACATTGAAATTGAGCCAACCAGTACTATTATCAGTACTGTTGGCTCAATTTCATATAAACTTTCGAAATATATCACCGAGATCTTGTCCCCATTACTTGGATCCATCTCTGATTCTCATATATGTAATTCTTTAGATTTATAGTTGATAAATTAAAGAAAATTACTCTTTACTTCACTGATAGATTCGTTAGCTTTGATGTATGTTCTCTTTTTACTAATGTGAATTACCTCTACCGTAATTCACATTATTTCACTCACTAGGTTGTATATTTGTGATTGTTATATTCAATGGTGAATTTTATCAACAAATATTTGGCATGGCAATGGGGAAACCCTTTATCATTACTCCTCTCAAACCTGTACATGGAATTCTTTGAAAAACGCTACTTACCTAATATAATTTATATTTCTGTAAAGTGTTATAGATATGTTGATGATATTTTAGCTGTTTTGCCTGCTGGTATTGATGTAAATGATTTACTCTCTAATTGATATAACCAGTTACCATCGATTAAGTTTACTCTAGAATTGGGAAAAGACAACTGCCTCCCTTTCTTAGATGTTTTGATACATAGAGAGCCATTTCAATGTAAATTCAGTATTTATATGAAACCAACCAACAACTTAACTTATGTGGATTTCTAAGATTTCGGCCACCATCTTAACATCAAAAATGTACATTTTTTCTTCTATGTTTTTACGAGCATTGCACATTGTTAGTCCCCAATATTTGATCAAGAAATTGAATACATTAGAAAAATAGGGAAAGATTTATGTTATCCTTCAGATATACTAGATGTTTGTTATAATAGCCCAGAAAAAAAAAGTTTTATAGGCGAAAGAAAATTCTAAGAGCATTCAGCAGTTTTGCCTTATTTTAAACCTTGTTTTTTCCTATAATGAAACACACTAAAAGGAACGTTAATAAAAAATGGCCCCAGGGAAAGCAACAACATAATATATAAAATTCCATGTATGGACTGCCCCTCCTTTTATCTTGGACAGTCGAGCAAGGGCTTAGAAGTAAGATTTAAAACAGCATAAATATTCTGTAAAAACTGGACAAACATCTAATGCAATATTCATTCATTTAAGTGAAAACAACCACTAGCTAAATTTGATTGGTAGTTCAGTAATTGCAAGATCAAAAGATGTCTTATCACGAAATCTTTTAGAATCTGCCATAATCAACTTACTTCCCATTGTAATTTTAATATTGGTCGTGGCCTGTTTTAGTTAGACCCTTGTATTTGTAACATGTTTAAGAATGACCTCAAAGATATAATTACAGACTTAAATACAAATCAGTTGCCTTAGAGATATTTTCTTTGTATATGTATGTTTAATATGTTTTGTGAATAAGTTTTTGTTTACCAAAGATCTGATTGTGGTTAGCTGTCACCATGTTATAAATCCTTTAATTGTCTTGTCCCTGTGTCTGAGCAGTTAGACTTAATCTTTTTGTTCTTAAATTGTACCCATGTTTATGCTTGTTTGGAAAGGTTACTGATTTTCCAGGTGCGTCGGATTCTAGGTGCTAATCTTCTTTATAATCCCTTTCTGTCAGTTATACGACCTTTCCTGTACCCTCAATTTGTCATGTAAGTCAGTTTGTCTGCTGAGTAAAGGATGTTCAGTCGAAAGATCTTGCAGAAACTCTGTTGTTTATTTTACCTCATAGTTTATACCTTTATTTATGATTTATCACGTTCCAAAACCTTCGTGATTCAGTTACACACACACTCATACACACACACATACATACATACATACATATATATATATATAATATATATATATAATATATCATATATAGATATATATATATATAATATATATATATATATATATATATATATTATATATATAGATACATATATATAGTTTATACCTTTATTTATGGATTTATCACGTTCCAAACCTTCGTGATTCAGTTACACACACACTCATACACACACACATACATACATACATACATATATATATATATATATATATATAGTATATATATATATATATATATATATTATATAATATTTATATATATATATATATATATAGATATATATTTCTATATATATTAGGTATATTATATAAAAAAAAAATTATATAGGAATTATATAACTTATAGGGAAACCAACCAACGACTTAACTTATGTTCATTTGCTACTCAGGCCACCATCTGAACATCAAAATATCAATGTTTTTAAGAGCATTGCGCATTGTCAGTCCCCAATATTTGGATCTAGAAATTGAATACATAAGATAACTAGGGAAAAGATTTATGTTATCCTTCACATATTAGATATTTGTATTATAATAAAGCCCACAAAAAGTTTTAGAGTGTAAGTAACACGGAGAAAGAAAATTCTAAGAACATTCGTAGTTTACCTTATTTTAACGGATTTGAAACCATTAAATCATTGTTAAGCCTTTAAGGTCAACCTAGTGTTTTCCTATAATAACACACTAAAAGGAATGTTAATAAAAAAATGGCCCTAGGAAAAGCAACAACATAATATATAAAATTCCATGTATGGACTGCTATTCTTTTTATCAGACAGTCGAGCAAGGGCTTAGAAGTAAGATTATAAGCCAGCATAAATATTCTGTAAAAAACTGGGCAAACATCTAATGCAATATTTATTCATTTAAGTGACAACAACCACCGAATAAATTGGATTGGTAGTTTAGTAATTGCAAGGTCAAAAGATGTCTTATCACGAAATCTTTTAGAATCTCCCATAATACAACTTACTTCACATTGTAATATTAATATAAGTCGTGGCCTGTTTCATTTAGAGCCCTTGCATTTGTAACATGTTTAAGAATTACCTCAAAGATATAATTACAGACTTAAATAGAAATCAGTTGCTTTAGAGATATCTTTGTTGTATATGTATGTTTAATTGTCTTGCTCTTGTGTCTGAGCAGATTGACATAATCTTTTTGTTTTTTTTAAATTGTACCCATATTTATGCTTGTTTGGAAAGGTTACTCTTTCTCCAGGTGTGCCGGATTCTAGGTACTAATCTCCTTATAATCCCTATCTGTCAGGTATACGAGCTTTCCTGTACTGTCAATTCCCTCACGTAATTTTCTCATTGTAATTTCAAATATTATCGTGGTCGGTTTCATTTAGACCCTTGTATTTGTAACATGTTTAAGAATTACCTCAAAGATATAATTACAGTCTTAAATAAAAAATTAGTTGCCTTAGAGATATCTTCGTTGTATATGTATGTTTAATATGCATTGTGAATATGTATCGTGAATATGTTTTTGTTTACCAAAGTTCTGAAGAGCTGTCACTATATAATCCCTATCTGTCAGTTATACGACCTTTCTTGTGTTGTCAATTCCTCATGTAAGTCAGTTCGTCTGCTAAGTAAAGGACGTTTGAATGGCGAAAGATTTTGCAGACACTCCGTGTTTTTATTTTCCCTCGTAGCTTAAACCTTTATATATATATATATATATATATATATATATATATATATATATATATATATATATATATATATATATATATAGGGCGTTCGGGAGTAGTTTTGGCTGAAATGAATATGGATAATTTCATGTGGGGTGCCTTAGAGGCCTCACATGACTCACAAACATAATACTAAATGAAAATGACTTACCTTGAGTGAGTAAAATCAATACAATAAATAGGTCACAAGGAAACCAGTCATTTATATTTAAGGTTAATTTTATTTATAAATTTACAATTTACTTCCAACTGAATGGTAAATACAAAGGTGCAAAAATGCTGTGATAAGTTACTTTACTATTTACACTGGTAATGCAATAATGGGCTGCGGTATAACATGTCAGATGGTCACGCTGAGTTGCCAAATAAAGTTGAATGCAAGTGAGGCCCTCTTGCCTGGTAAACTCCTATGGTAAGTATACGCTTGCAAGGAACGGAGCACTGGAATCACTTCAGCAGATTTCTGTAAATAACATTCCAAGTCACAATCGAGATAGGTGGCAGTTCTCTCACAATTATTGATAAAGCACTATGGAGGGAATGTATCCTTAGGTCAAACACAATGCTGATAATGGTGGGAGAAATTACGGCTTATTTGAGTAAGTTCATGAAGATCTTTGCTGATCTTGGACAAGTCACAAGGGAAACATGTGCGTGCTAGGTAGGGCAAAGAATGTTCGTTAGAGAAGTGGGAAAATTTAATATGGAAACGAGTGAGAGTTGGTTTGGGCTCAGAGGAAAAGCACCTGGCTATATAAAATGTAACTCAGACGTAATTGAATGCCGGTGGAGAATTATCACCAAAGCCAAGAATAACAATATATATATATATATATATATATATATATATATATATATCTATATAGTTTACTTCGGTGATAATTCTCCACCGGGCATACTCCCTGAGTAGCGTGAACTGGATATAAAAGGACATTTGTAGCTCAATGACGGTATGTATATCGCAGTGTGATAAACAAATTCATACACAAACACGCACACACCACACACACACACACACACACACACATATATATATAATATATAATATATATATATAGATCATAGATTTTTTTTCTTTTTTTTTGGTAGCTTATGAAAATGGTCAGAAACCGAGCGTGGCAAAACATTTCTGTTTATGTTACATCACACAATGGAAATTTCAAATGGAAGAAGAATGTCCTTGCGTTAGCGAGTCATAGGTCACCTTGAGTGGAGCTAAGTTAGATGTGGAAAATTCCCGATGGAATCTTCTTCACGATGCAGTGTTCCAGTGTCGCGGCCAGAGTTTCTGGTGGGGCTTGAACCAAGGGGCTGAACCAGTGAAGAATAGTTTTTTATCTTTTGAGACAA
>NC_087200.1:48090514-48103014 GCF_015104395.2 Macrobrachium nipponense
TTCAAAATTCACCATAAATCTAAATATTGCCCTAGAGACTTCCAATGTCCTTTCAAAATGAAGACAAATGATTGAAATTTACTATACTGTAAGAATATTAGCTTACAAATGCAGTTTTTCGACCATATCTGACGAGTTAAAATTGACCGAATGTCGAATTTTTTATAAATTTTTTTTATATGCAATTATTTCGGAAATAAGGAAAGGTTACAAACCTTCAAATATTTTCGTTTTATTCTACATATAATTGCGCACATTTTCATATATAAAACTCTATGAAATGCCTAATATGAAATGGAGTAAATATTCCGAGAATGGGACGTACGCATTTCGGAGATTTGTGGCGTAGAATCCGCGCGCGGAGGGAAGGAAAGTTTTTTTTTTTAATTCACCATAAATCTGAATATTGTGCTAGAGACTTCGTGCTAGAGACTTCGAATTTGTTTCAAGATGAAGATAAATGACTGAATATTACTAGACTGTAAGAGTTTTAGCTTACAATTGCGTTTTCGACCATTTCGGTAGAGTCAAAGTTGACCGACAACGGTGGTTTTTTTTTTCTATTTATCGTCATTTATATGCAAATATTTCAAAAAATGAGAAAATCTACAACCTTCAATTATTTATTGTTGTATTCTACATGAAATTGCGCACATTTTCATGTATAAAAACTTTATGTAACGGCTAATTTAAAATGGTGCAAACATTACCACAATCGAACGTATGATTTTTTCGGAAGAGTTACCGCGTGGCGTAAAGAAAATGTTATTTTTTTCATAAATTCACCATAAATCTAAATATTGTGCTAGAGACTTCCAATTGTTGCATAATGAAGGTAAATGCTTGAATATTACTAGAATATAAGCGCGTTTTAGCGTACAATTGGCGTTTTTTTTCGACCATTTGGGTAGAATCAAAGTTGACCAAAGGTTGAAAATTTGTCATTTATCATTTTTATATGAAAATATTTCAAAATTGATGAAAGCTACAACAATGGGTTGTTTTCAGTTGTATTGTGCAATGAAATTGCGCACATTTTCATATATAAAACGTTATGTAACGGCTAATTTAAAATGGTGCAAACATTACCACAATCGCATGTATGATTTTTTAGGAAGTTGTTACCACGCGGACGTAAGGAAAAAGTTTTTTCATAAATTCACCATAAATCGAAATATTGTGCTAGAGACTTCCAATTAGTTGCAAAATTAAGGTAAATGATTGAATATTACTAAAATATAAGAGTTTAGCTTACAATGCGTTTTTCGACCATTTTGGTAGAGTCAAAGTTGACCCCAAAGGTTGAAATGTTTGGTACTTATCGTTATTTATATGAAAAATATCTCAAAACTGATAAAAGCTACAATCATGAATATTTTTAAGTTGCATTCTGCATAAAAATGTGACACATTTTCATATATAATACTCCATGTAACGGCTAATTTAAAATGGTACAAAACTTATGTCAAAGTGACGAAATAATTTCCGAGATGTGTCACAGATACTTTTTAGTGCGGCAAGAAAGAAATTCGCGCTTGCGCGCCTGCGTAACGATTGTAAACAAACAACACCTTGATCCGTGAACTCCCAGCATCCCCCAAGGCGCGTGATTCAAGAGTTTTCGGCTGGTAGGCCTAAAAGTATTTTTCCGCAAATTTTAAAAAAAAACTGTTGTATGTCGACGTAAAATACGTCCAGTCGGCAGTAAAGGGTTAATGAACATAGTAATATATAGCCCCTCTAATACTAAAGAGTTTGACACAATAATATAAAATTGGATGATATATGTAGAAATCACAAGGACTGGACTATTCTCCTATCCGGAGACCTTTAACTTTCCTTTCGTAGACTGGAAAGAACGAATAGGAGATTGTGACTGTATTTAATAGTAGTGCAGAAGATAAGATGCAATTCAAAAAGCTATTAGTCACCTGCCAACAGAAAGGAAAATACTTTAGACCTAGTATTTGTGAACGAGGTGAATTATGTTAAATAAATAATAGTTTATAATGCTAGTATTTCAGACCATAATGTCATAGAATTAACAGTCCATTTCAAAGCAAGTGAAAACAGAGATAAGCAAGAAATGAAAAAGTGGGAAGGATATGAAAATAACAACTTCTACAGTATGAGAGAAAATATGGATAAATATATACCGAAGAAGAAAAGTAAATATCAGTCATGCATTCCAAGACACAGAAGGATCTTGTTCTAGAAAATCAGAAAGTGGAAAAAAAGGTCTTGCAAAAGAAAAAAAATGCATGGAAAATGATGGAACTAAAAAGTAAGATAGAAAAATCAGAACAAAGATTATTCAATCAAAAGAAAATAAAAAACGGGAATTGGAAGAAAAAACCCTAGTAAATATCAAGCAAAACCCCAGACTATTGTACTCGTATGTGAAAAAGATGAATAAAGGAAGAATAGAAATAGGCCCTCTAAGAATTGAAGGGAGATTAATGAATGAAAAAAAGGAAAATATGCAACATATTAGCAGAAAGATATAAGAGAGAATTCACCCCTAGAATTGATAATGATACAGAAGTAAGGGATGAAAATAGTGAATATTTAGCAGACATAGATATTAATGAAGCAGGCTATTAATGAAATTAAAAATGGAGCTGCAGCTGAGCTGATGGTGTCCCTTCCCCCAGCTATTTTGTTAAACGAAAGTAGTTCATTCTATCGCAAAGCCACTTGCAATATTATTAAGACAAAGTGTATATACAGGAAAGATTTATGATGAGCACAAATTAGCATATATTACCCCTAATTTACAAAAGTAGATTCAAGACTAGAGGCAAGTAATTATAGGCATGTGAGTCTAACATCACATATTATGAAAGTGTATGAAAGGGTAATGAAGAAAAATATTATGAAACACTTAATAAAAACAATAATTTGTTTTAATATAGGACAACATGGTTTGTACCGAAAAGTACAACACACCCAACTGTTAGTCCACCGTGAAAACATATACAAAAATATGAAAAGCGGAAATGAAACAGATGTGGTTTATCTAGACTTTGCAAAAGCTTTTGACAAGGTAGATCATAATATATTAGCGAAGAAAATTAGAAAACATAATATAGTGGATAAAGTAGAGATGGTTAAAAAGAATTTTTTGCACAACAGAAAACAGATAGTTATTGCAAATGATGAGAAATCGGATGAAGCAAATGGTAATATCCGGTGTGCAACAAGGTACGGTGTTAGCTGCATCACTGCTTGTTATTATGATTGCAGACATAGACAGTAATGTTAAGGACTCAGTAGTGAGTAGTTTTCGCCGATGACACAAGAATAAGTAGAGAAATTACTTGTGATGAAGATAGGAACGCGCTACAAAGAGACCTTAATAAAGTATATGATTGGGCAGAGGTAAATAGGATGGTATTTAACTCTGATAAATTTGAATCAATAAATTATGGAGACAGAGAAGGAAAGCTATATGCATATAGGGGACCTAATAATGAGACAATCACAAATAAGGAAGCAGTTAAAGACTTTGGTGTTATGTTGAATAGGAACATGTTATGCAATGATCAAATAGCAATTCTATTGGCAAAATGTAAAGCAAAATATGGAATGTTGTTACGGCACTTCAAAACAAGAAAAGCTGATTACATGATTATACTTTATAAAACATATGTTCGTAGTCCACTTGAATATTGCAATATGATATGGTACCCACACTATCAAAAGGATATTGCATAAATAGAGAGTGTACAAAGGTCCTTTACAGCTAGAATAGAAGAAGTTAAGGATCTTGACTACTGGGAAAGACTACAATCCTTAAAATTATATAGTCCTAGAATGGAGAAGAGAACGCTACATGATAATTCAGTCATGGAAACAGATAGAAAAACAATTGCCGAAAACATCATGGAGCTAAAAATATCAGAAAGAGCAAGCAGAGGTAGATTAATAGTGCCCAAAACTATACCAGGAAAAAAAAATAAGGAAAGCACACCCAGGACATTAATCCACTACGCACCAGCATCGACAATTCAGCGTCTATTCAATGCGTTTGCCAGCTCATCTGAGGAATATATCAGGAGTGAGTGTAGATGTGTTTAAGAATAAGCTCGACAAATATCTAAGCTGCATCCAAGACAATCCAAGATTGGAAGATGCAAACTATACCGGAAGATGCACTAGCAACTACTGGTAGACATTAGAGGTGCCTCACACTGGGGGACCTGAGACAACCCAAACAAGATTTGTAAGGCCTGTTAAGGTAAGGTAAGGTATCCCCTCTCTCCCTCCCCCTTTCTTCCCTCTCTTCTTCCCTCCTCTCCTAGACAACCCAAACAAGATGTAGGTCTGTAAGGTAAGGTAAGTTATCCTCTCCCATCTCTGGCTCTCTCTCTCTCTCTCTCTCTCTCTCTCTCTCTCTCTTCTCTCTCAACCAACCAATCGACCTTCTATACATCTCACCCATTTCAATTACCCAAGGTCGTTAAAATAAGACTCACAATTATAAAAAAAATAGTATTTATTAGTAAGGAACATAATTAACTAAATAAACCAAATTCTCAAAGAAGCAAATGTTTAACTGAATAAGATAAAATTCAAAATCCAAATAATGCACCACTGTTATTCAAAACACAGAAAAACCCAAATAACCCTTGTGATCGGACAAAACTCGTCCACCTCTCTATAATATTAGGCATCAGTCATAAGATAGTTAATCAAAAAAAAGCCATAGTCTCCCACACCATTACCATGGAACTATCAGATAAGTTCCCATTGAAGTCGCCAGACCTGCCAGACATGCCAGTCTTGCCTGATGGGCCACAAACGTCTGTTAGAAAAAAGAAAAGGAAAGGGAACCCCACGTAAATAAATTGCAAACAAATCAAAATGGCATAACTCAAAAATTTATATGAAAAGGACATCTCTGAATAAAGGTTTAAAAAACAAAAAGCCCCCCCCCACAAAGCCATACTCGGGCTTAAAAGTACACTTACCCATTTCAGCTGTGAGCACTAACACTTAAACAAAATACATCTTTATACGGCCATTTCCAAAACAAGGCCACTTCTCTGACTTAGTTATCTTACCTCCCCATAATGTAGGGAAACAGCTCGTAGCACACAAACACAACACGAACTATCTCACAAGACACCCTCCTTTATATGACGCCACTGATTCATTCACAAGTTCAGTTGCATGGAACAGATGCGATACGTCATATACAGCTTATTATCACTTCATTAAAAAAATGTACCCACACCAAATCCTTTCTTCTGCTCATGCACGGACACAAACTGTGGCCTGTCTTGCTTAGGTAGCAACTTCCCACATGTGCCACCCCAAGTGATGCGTCAACATTTCTGGAGCTCGCTTTGTCTCCGTGGGAGCTAACGCTGCAACTATAATGTTAAGACCCCGCTTGTTTCCATGGGAGTCAAAATAATGTTATCTATCGTTTCAAAGAATGTCACTGCTCATCACATCTGCTTATCAACCATAGGCAAAAAAAAAAAAAAATGCAATTCAAATATATAACAGAAGCTCGGTCACCACCTCTAATGTCCTCATTCAGCCACAGTTTATATAAAATTTAAAAGAAAATACAATGGGCTGGCACATGGTAAAAAAAAACTGCACGTCCTTGGGAGCACAAGATCTATCATATAAAATAAAACAAAACCCGACAGCTTATATCATAGCCGTAACTATAATAAACAATTCACTATACAGTGCATATATTTCCATCTTGAATTTCGACGATCCTGTGCGTATGTTTGTGTGTGTGGCCTGCAGCTGCACAGACTGTAGAAAGGTAAAACGTCTCCCGGTACCACGCCCATCGTCGTAAATCCTCGTAGACTCGTAGATTCTTTCGCATGATGGCAGCATGGGACATCTTGCTCCACAAATTCCCACAAAAGGTAGCTGAATGAAGTCTTGCTGGTGTATTCCTTTGAAGCGTAGGTGAATGGTGTTTATGGTGCTTTCACTATGTACATCAGTCAGGTCACCAGTCAATTAAATAGGAATTAACCCTGAACATACATTTGTCAAAAAATTATCTTAAAAATTCCAAGAATTACTGACTGAACGTTGCCCAACTAACACCACTAATACAAAAAACGATAATGTGCCAAAACAACTCGGATATACCACATAACCACCAAACCAATTCCTAACTAAAACCTAAGAACTGAACTTACCAAAAAAATTCTAACACCTGTGTGAAGTAACCTCATAAGACCACGAAACCATAAATCAACCATTAATAATATTAAAAAACCAACCATAACCCCGTAAAGAATATTAAATTCTTCAATAATAATAGTAAAAATAAACACTCGTCAAACCCCATGCCCCATTAACACAAACCACCCCAAAACAAACGCGTCGTCGTGTTTGCACAGAGAGAGAGAGAGAGAAGAGAGAGAGAGAGAGAGAGAGAGAGAGAGATAACAGAAAATGAAAAATCACAAAAACTCTACGGACTACTGTCCTTACATTTTAAACTCACCATTGCCCACATGAACGAAAATACCTTTAAAAAATAAGAAAATTAGCCAAGGAAAGAAAGTAACAAAACCAGCCCCAAATTATTACCAAATATGTTCTCTCGAGCTCTGATATCTACGTTACCTCACAAAATCAATAAGAACCCCAAACTTATCCCTTTACTTCACTAAAGCGACTCGGAAAAAAAAGGAAAAAAACTAAGGCGCCCCCCAAAAAAACAACCTATTTCCAATATTAACCATCAGGAACACTTAATCCCCCAATTGCAACATTACGTTGTCTGAATGCACATTACTTGACTCGGCAACTTCTCGTGCCTATGAGCCAAAACCACTAATGAGACATATATGCCACTCTCTAGCCCGGGCTACTAAAATGACTCATAAATGCTGCAAAATACCGCAAAAAAAATCCGAAAGGCAAATATTAAGCAAAAGACTCTGACAAAATCATACCAGGCCAACGCAGACGCGAAGAAAACTAAATCGAAACTATAAAGTCAGGCTCAAAACCAAGTTTCGCTCAAACAGAATAAAAATGTAAACTAGCTCCATTTCAACACTATATTGTCCGCTTAGACATGTGCTTCAACTTAGAAAAAACCTGCATACTGATTCATATCTGTAGCAAAAGGCCGAACACTGAAACATTTTCACCATATCAGCATTCAAAAAAAAAAAAAAAAAAAAAAAAAAAAACAAAAAAAAAAAAAAAAAAAAAAAAACCTAATGCAGAACGTGCTTCCCCCCCCAAATCTGATAATTGAATTATCACAGCTCAACCATACAAAACCGCAAATATAAACCAAACTTAGTCAGAAGACTAACCAAAATAAGAGTACTGAAAATCCATCATCAATAAACAAAGACATTTCACCAATCACCAAACTAATAAAAGACAATTCCACCTCCAGTAATCCAATATCCACACAAGTTTTAGATACAGTACTCACAACAGCTTTGCGCTGACCTCAACTAGCACCAAAATGAAAATGCTCGTCTCAAGAACTGAACAATCAATATACCTGGTTCAAAAATAACATCAACGGCTAAAACAGTATCATAAACATAATTCACCTGCCGCCCGCCCCCCCCCCCCCCCCCCTTAGGGGAAATTGTGACTCAGGGACAAAAAACCAACAATAATAATATCCAAAAAACCACCCACCCACCTTACCACCACTTATTAATACCACCCAGGCAAAAAAAAAAGAAAAAAAGAATTCCCCCTTCCATTTCACCAATACCCACATGTGAATAAAAAAAACTAAGTACCTCAAAAATCGTGTTATACCTCCAAACATGGCAATCCAAAATACTCAGTTCCCCAAAGATGTACTTAAAGCATTCAACTGATAAACCTAAAAATATTACCACATACCTTCTCTCACGGAGGTTTCCACTGGTACCCACCAAAAAAAAAAAAAAAAAAAAAACCATAATGCAACCAATAACTGAATCCAAAACAGCGGACTAAAACATAGCTCTTCCACCATAGGCTTAACTCTGGAACTTCTCCAACAAAACACAAAAATACTAATTGACCAAAATATTATCTCCCAAATGCTCCTCGTGATCGGACTAAAAACTGTGCCAGTACATAAATAACCTCGAAAACACAGCAAAAATTGTAAACTACCGGTTTAGCATAACTGCTGAGAAAGGCAAAAACTGCTAAAATAAAAGTATCAATACTCCCAAAATTGCCGCAGAATTCTAGAAAAAATCATCAGAGTGCTACAACTTATTACAAGCAAAACCACAAACCCGATGTGTCTAAACAAAAGCTTCCCCATATTCGCTTAGGCACAGGCCACCAGAAACTTAATCATGTCTTATTTCACTGGCAGACTGCTATGAAAACAACCTGAGCCAAAAAAACAAATTCTCATGTGATAGACACTTGGAGATATTTGCCGAAACTCCCGGCAATTCTCTCTCTCTCAAAAAAAAATTAAATAAATAACACAAGTCCCGTACAATTGTCGCACGTTGCAACACGTTCACATGGACCCGAAAAAAAAGAGAGAGAAAAAATAAACTGACACCTCATCTGATATTGGCTCTACCACACTACCAGAACAACCTAACATACAACAAAGGTATTGTGCAAGAGCCCTGGAAATGCAACAATTTCTGAAAAATAAATATCCAGAAAATCTATGACTAACGTAGACTTCAAGCAATTGTCTACTGAGCCCATAAAAAAGGAAAAATTCTAAGGGCTATCACAGAAACCCAAAATCCCGGACTAAAAGAAGGCCAGACAAACGAAGTGACATCAGCTACGACGACTCGGTCTCAACTCAACACCTGCCCCCAAGGGAACATCAGGGTGTGGTCGAAATCTGATCTCGAAATATAATAATATCGAAGTGGGGGGAGCGGATGAGGTTAGGAGGGATTCCACCAAAATCTCTAAAATAGTCGAAGGCATTCTCCAAAACACAAGTAAAGCTCACACAAAAACTAAAAGAAAAGGAATGCACCATATTTATTTCCTCTTCTCGTAAAACTAAAACAAAATTAATTTTAAAAAACCCTACGGGCATAAATCATCTCTCACTCTCGTGACCTACAGTAGCTATCAGCTGAGTTTCCCAATCAAGACCAAGGCACTGAACTTTTGTTTTCAAGCCAAATGGAGAAAAAGAAAAGGACGGGAGGGATTCACCTCTCAACACTGTACAAAAAAAAAAAAAAAAAATCACACCCTCCCTCTCGACACTAACCCTTGGACCCCACAAAATACGCTGAGTGAGTGTGCACAAAAGTGCTCTGTCTCCAAGTCCCAAAAATGCAATCTAAGCACCCCGAGAAATGAGCTAAGTTACGAGAACTCTACATGCATACGTATGCAATCCCAAAAACGTCGACGAAAATTGTCTGTCGGATGCTAAACCGTCGTACGAAACGTCGACGAAAAAGTTTTTTAAAAATTCGCGGAAAAATAGTTATAGGCCTACTAGGCAAAAATTTTTGAATCACGCGCCTTGGGGGATGCTGGGAGTTCATGGATCAAGCTGCTGTTTTGTTGACAATCGTTATCCAGGCGCGCAAGCACGAATTTCTTTCTTCTCGCACTAAAAGCATCAGCGACACATTTCAGAGATTATTTTTTCACTTTAACATAATTTTTGCACCCTTTTATATTAGCCGTTACATAGAGTTTTATATGTGAAAATGTGCGCAATTTCATGTAGAATACAAAAAACAACAACTCATGGTTGTAGCTTTTATCAGTTTTGAAATATTTTCATATAAATAACGATAACTGCCAAAATTGCCAAAATTTAAGGCCTTCGGTCAACTTTGACTCTACCTAAATGGTCGAAAAACGCAATTGTAAGCTAAAACTTTTATATTCTAGTAATATTCAATCATTTCCCATTATTTTACAACAAATTGGAAGTCTCTAGCACAATATTTCGACTTATGGTGAATTTATGAAAAAAAACTTTTTCCTTACGTCCGCGCAGTAACTCTTCCGAAAAAATCAGAAATTTTTTTCGTCCGATTGTCGTAATATTTGCACAGTTGTATATTAGCCGTTACTTAAAGTTTGATATATGGAAATATGCGCAATTTCACGTAAAATACAACAAAAAACAACCCATGGTTGTAGCTTTTATCAATTTTGAAATATTTTTATATAAATAACGATAAGTGTCAAAATATCAAATTTCGGTCAACTTTGACTCGACCGAAATGGTCGAAAAATGCTATTGTAAGCTAAAACTCTTACATTCTAGTAATATTCAATCATTTATCTTTATTTATATCTCTAGAACAATAATTCGATTTACGGTGAATTTATATATAAAAAAACATTTTCCTTACGTCCGCGCGGTAACTCTTCCGAAAAAAATCTGAAATTTTTTCGTCCGATTGTCGTAATGTTTGTACCATTTCAAATTAGCCGTTACATAAAGTTTTATATATGAAAATGTGTGCAATTTCATGTAGAATGCAACTTAAAACAACCCATGGTTGTAGCTTTTATCAATTTGGAAATATTTTCATATAAATCACGATAAATGCCACAATTTCAATCTTCGGTCAACTTTGACTCGACCGAGATTGTAAGCTAAAACGCAATTGTAAGCTAAAACTATTACATTCTAGTAATAATCAATTATTTACCTTTATTTTGCAACAAATTGGAAGTCTCTAGCACAATATTACGATTTATTGTGAATTTATGAAAAAAACTTTTTCCATACGTCCGCGCGGCTCTTCCGAAAAAATCATAAATTTTTTCGTCCGATTTCCGTAATGCTTGCAACATTTTAAATTAGCTGTTAGATAAAGTTTTATATATGAAAAGTATGCAATTTCATATAGAATACAACCAAAACAACCCATGGTTGTAGCTTTTATCAGTTTTGAAATATTTTCATATAAATAACGATAAATAGAAAAAATTTGACCTTTGGTCAACTTTAAATGGTCAAAAACTGCAATTGTAAGCTACAACACTTACAGTCTAGTAATATTCAATCAATTAGCTTAATTTTGCAACAAACGGGAAGTCTCTAGAACAATATTTCGATTTATGGTGAGTTTTGGAAAACAGCTTTTTTTTCGTCCGTGCATTACGAATTCATGCATCATATTGTGATAATATTTTCTGTGTTGCTTTGATCGTTTTACAATTTGTTATATACCAAAATCATTGCAATTTAGTGTTCAATACAACGAAAAAATAATTAACTCATTAGTTGTAATCGTTTTGCTCACAGTGCGATTTGTATACAAATAAATATGAAAATTCTTTTGCACTGTCATATATTCCAATATTTATTTATGATAATGATATTTTTTTTTTCATTTCTGATGGTTGCATACTAAATTTCAGGCAATGACAAAAAAAGGAGCCAAAAATGAACTCTTAATCTTGAAAACTAAGTGTGCTGTGATTTTTTTAAAACAAAACGTTTTTTCCGCTTCGGCGCTCACTCGCGAACGCCGCCGGCATACAGGAGACACTTTTGGAAATACCGGCTCGGCGTTTAAGGGCTAAATACATGCTAAGATCAACATGGGAGAAAAAAATTATTGTTATCTCAACTGTCTTTATAACTACAAAATGATTCATACTCAAAGAAAGAAAGAGAAAAAACACAAGGGCATTAGAAAAAATTATAGTAACACTCACGCCCTCATTGAAAGAAAACAGTAGGGAATACTAAATATGTTGACCACTCCTTAGCGAAACACACGGCCAGACTAGAGTTTAATGAGCACATATAATCCTGAACATGCGTTAGGATAGCACCTACAAGACCCAACTGACTAGCAAATCCTTGAAGGTATCTCACAGTAGGACAATAAATGCTGACCTAATTAAACATTCTTCTCAGTACCGGAACAATGTTCTCCCTTCATGATCACCTTTCACCTAGTATTTGAAATCCTAACCTCATTTACACCACCGTCTCTCAGAAAACATACCCAAAACCGCCTTATATTCACTGCCACCACTGTTAATTCTCTCCTAAGAGAGGATAGGGGATATAAAAATTTATTTCTTTGAGATAGGTATGTTGATAGGCCTGGCCTTAGAGCAGTAAGGTACTCTCTCTCTCTCTTTCTCTCTCTCTCTCTCTCTCTCTCTCTCTCTCTCAATCAACCAATCGACATTACTATGCATCTCACCCATTTCAATTATCTAAGGTCTTTAAAATCAGACTCACAAATTATAACAAATAGTAAGTAAGTAACAAAATTAACTAAATAAACCAAATTTTCAAAGAAACAAATGTTTAACTGAATAAGTTAAAATGTATTCCCGACCAATGACACCAAGAAAATTGACTTGATCATATACTACCACAGGTACGAGACCCCCTGAAGCAGATGCATGTGGTGTACCAGTTTACATACCCAGACCGCGATTGCAGTGGCACCCCTCTAAGAGACTGTCCTGCCATGCCCAAGAGGGAGCTATCAAGAATCACACCCGCACTAAACATCAAGAGTCCATCTCCTGGGATGTGATCATTCTGA
>NC_087200.1:48108014-48109960 GCF_015104395.2 Macrobrachium nipponense
ATTGTTTTTCTAGCATTGATTATACATGAACATTTTATAAGATATACGATAGCTAAAGGTCAAAACAATCAGATTATAATATAAGAATTTTAGATTGTATATATGAAATCATTTTAAATAATACACATCCAATAACTAAATCTAACGTCTGCAGAGGAAAATCACACTATTACAAAGCAATTAGAGTAACTTGCAAAATAAATCTGTATTATGGCGTTCATTGACGTATACAAGAAGTAGGAGACACCCTCTTCTTACTTGTCGTCTATCCCAAAGTTGCCTTTCCCACCCCAAAGGCTGCTCTAACCAGCCCTAGCGCAAAGGCTCTGACGGCGCCATATTTCCAAGATGGCGGGGCGCACTCAGTGGTTTGAGTATGAGCCTTTCGAGTAATGCGGCCCCAGGTTACCTCTATTGTCACTTAGGGACCTATGCTACTTTTTATTGGTTTCCTACTATTAACATGCGCAAAAAATTCTTTTGGGTTTTCTTTACAAACTGATGCAACTCTCTTATCCTCATTTATCTTTGAATTTCTTTCTAATTTGTCCACCAATCTACAGATTGTTCTTTATGCCTGCTTGCTTCTACTGGTGTTGGGTGGGTTCTTTGATTTGTGCAATCGGTCTCTTTCTCTCTTCTTATTTTTAATTTCTCTGTTGAACCACTTTGGCTGAAGTTGCAATTTGTTAGTATTTGCCATAATGGTATACATCTAGAGCGCTTTTCTGTGAATTCCTCATGAAAAGCCTCCCAGTGCTTATCTCTGCCTGTGTTCTCGTCATACTCTAGATTTTTAACGTACTCCTTTAGCTTTTTTAGGTTTTGTCGACGTAGTCTAATCTCATCAATCTCCTCTTCTCTTTTTTATGGTGAATATTAATTTGAAATGAGATAATTTTATGGTCGCGTCAGACCTAGATTTGCACCTACTGGAAGGTCAGATACTAGATTATCTTCCGTTGACAGGATGTCGAGAATGTGTTTTCCTCTAGTGGGTTTGCCACCCATTAGTGGAAAAAATAATGAAATTGTGCATGTGTTTGCGTGAGTTAGACATATATAGAGAGACTGTGTATGAGAGACAGAAAGAGTGAAAAAGCGAGAATGTATGTGCGTGAATAATAAATAAAGAGTATATTTCTGAGAGAGAGAGAGAGAGAGAGAGAGAGAGAGAGAGAGAGAGAGAGAGAGGCTGCGTTCATATGAGAGACAAAGAGAACAAAAAAGAGTGAATGTCTGTGCTTGAATGAGAAATAAAGAGTAAGTATGTGTCTGAAAGAGAGAGAGAGAGAGAGAGAGAGAGAGAGAAGGACAGATGAAATACCGGGAGGAAATGTTATGAGGTTCTCCAGATCATAACATGAGACAGTAAACATATTACCTTTCCAGTATTTGGCATTTCTTTTATTTATTTTTTTGTTTTGTTTGATATAACGTTCGTCATAATACTGCAAGGACAATGAGGACGATAAAAGCAGTAGATTTTATGGTTATTACGTTGATAATGCAGTTACTATATATATATATATATATATATATATATATATGATATATTAATATATATATGATATATATATATATATATATATATATATATATTTATTTATTTATAGACATTCTCGCTTTTTCACTCTTTCTGTCTCTCATACCACAGTCCCTCTCTATATATGTCTAACTCACGCAAACACTGCACAATTTATATTTTTTCCACTAATGGGTTGTTGGCAAAAACCACTAGAGGAAACAACATTCTCGACATCCTGTCAACGGAAGATAATCTAGTATCTGACCTTCCAGTAGGTGCAAATCTAGGCGAAAGCGACCATAAAATTATCTCATTTCAAATTATATTCACCATAAAAAAAGAGAAGAGGATATTGATGAGATTAGACTACCGTCGACAAAACCTTAAAAGCTAAGGAGTAAGTTAAAAATCTAGAGTA
>NC_087200.1:48115460-48117960 GCF_015104395.2 Macrobrachium nipponense
ATCAAACCTGCAGATATGATTTGGCTTCGTTATGTACACGACATCTTAACATAATGGAGAAGCTAGTGGGGCGATTTTGATGTCTTTCTACAAAATTAAATTCCTTAGTCCCGAGCATAAAATTTAAAGTAGAATGGGAAAAAAATAACCAAATCCCCTTTTTAGACGTCTTAATCATCAGAACTAATAAAAACTATAAATTCACTGTCTTCAGAAAAGTGACATTCTCACTTTCGTATATACATATTTACAGCTATCATGACATTTCAGTTGAACTCGGCATAGCAAGCAACCTATTTCTTAGAACCCTGAGAAGTTGCTCTCCAGATTTTCTTAACAAAGAACTTTAAACAATCAGGAATCAATTTATCTTGTTAAAATACCCCAAGCACATAATAGAAAAAGCAACACATAAAACAAAGAGCGCTTTATACAAACCCACAGAAAAAAAAGGAGAAATACACAAACAAAATCGTATTCCCTCACGTGTAAACCTATCTCAGAGAGATTAACTCCGCATAAACTCTCAGTTAGATATGGACGAAATAGTTCAGCAATTTTCCATCATATATATAACACGAACCATACCATGGATTGAGACTCGTCCCAAATTTTATACAAGAGCAGCTGTCGATACAAATGCCAAATGGTGGAATCTTCACTGATAAAACAACAAGATAAAAGGATCAACCTTTCCAATGGAGCCTGGGATTCTGATCATACAGGATTAAGACAATTAACAGAATCTACGGCTGCTCAGCAATGACCCTAGGCATCATTCAAAGGTATTTCTTCTGCTTGATAAGGGTGGTAGTCAGACCACTGAAATATAGTCCTCAGCTTTAAACCACAGTCTTTTAATGGGCCTCTTATACCTGAGACCTATCCTGTTTTAACAAAAGAATTAATTTAATTTATAGTATATTATATATATATATATATATATATATATATATATATATATATATATATAGATATATATATATATATATCTTCTTCTTCCCAGCTTGTTCCCATTTTTATATGGGGTCGTCGTTTCGGATGAGCCGTTTCCATCTATTTCTATCCTGCGCTTCTGCCTCATCAATTCCCTTCTCATGTAAGTCTCCTCTCACACAGTCCTTCCATCTCTTTCTTGGTCTCCCTCTTCTTCTTCTTCCTTGCACCTCCACCCCCATAGTATGTCTCCTAGCGTGGTCCTCATCTCTCCTTAACAGGTGTCCATACCATCTCAGCCTCCCCTCTTGTACTTTCTTTGATACTTCCACCACCTTAATCGACCCCCTTATGTAGTCATTTCTGATCCTATCGTCTCTTGTCACCCCAGACATCCACCTAAGCATTCTCATTTCTGCCACATCCATCTTCTTCTGTTCTGTTTTTCTCATGCTTGCTGTTTCTGTACCATACAGCATTGCTGTTCATACCACCGTCTTGTGAAATTTTCCTTTTAATTTTAACCTAAGCGCACTCTTTTGTCACAAAGAAAACTCCAGAGGCCGCTCTCCAGTTATTCCAGCCTGCCCTGTACCCGATGTTTTTACTTCTTCTTCCATACTTCCTCCAGCGTTAACAAAAGCTCCCAAATACTTAAACTTATCAACTCTCCTTATTTGCTCTCCACCAAGCTGAATACTTTCTCTATCATCCCCTCAGTGGTGGTACACATATATTCTGTCTTAGATCTACTTATTCTCATTCCTCTGTCCTCCAGTACTTGTCTCCATCTTTCCAATTTCACTTCCAGATCTTCCCTGCTCTCTGCACACAGAACAATATCATCCGCATACAATATGTTCCATGGTACTGTCTCACTTACTTCCTCTATTATAACATCCATCACTATGTTAAAGATAAATGGGCTCAGAGCCGATCCCTGGTGTAATCCTACTCTCACCTCAAAACCTTTTGTCTCCCCAACACTGCTCCTCACTCTGGTAAATACATTCCGGTACATCTCTTGTATCAATCGCACATACTTCTCTGGCACCATCTTCTCCCTCAGGCCTTCTCCTTCCTCTTGTCTCGGACTCGGTCATAAGCCTTTTCAAGGTCAATGAATACCATATGTAGGTCCCTTTGTCTTTCCCCAAATTTCTTTCCCTCCATTATTTGCCCTCAGACAAAATATACCATCTGTTGTTCCCCTTCCCTTCATAAATCCCATCTGCTCTTTACCTATTTGTACTTCTTCTCTCAGTCTAGCATCTATCATCCTTTCCAGTATCTTCAAAGTGTGGGACATCAATTTAATGCCCCTATAATTACCACACTCTTGGACATCGCCTTTCCCTTTAAAAATTGGGATCAATATACTCCCATGCCACTCATTTGGTATCTTTTCCTGTTCAAGGATCTTTATCATAAGATCGTACAGTATATCCACTCCCTCATCTCCTAATGCTTTCCATGCCTCCACCGGAATCATGTCTGGTCCGGTTGCCTTCCCATTCTTCATCTTCTTCAGTGCATTTAGTACCTCTTGCCTAGAAAACCTCAT
>NC_087200.1:48127960-48137960 GCF_015104395.2 Macrobrachium nipponense
AAAGAAGGGAAGGGAAAGGAAACAGCTAATGGAAGAGGGATACACCTGAAAAAATAGCCAATTGCTGTATCCTGGGGTAATATCATTGGAAATTTTGAATTAATGAGAAATATTCAATATTACTATGATTAAATATAAGTATTCTGTATCTTAACCCTGTTAAGATCTGAATAAAATAAAATGCAGTAAACAAGTAGTTATTTACTCAAAAATCATAATCCACAGAAACTAAAAAATTAATAAAGGCAGGCATAAAAGATAGGTATCGGTTCTAGAAAAAATGAGATAAAGTATGCATATTATACTTAATAAGCAGAATACCAGGTATCCACTTGACACCATGACATCAACCCCATTATGTTGTTAACACAGAGACATAAATTGTACTCTAAACATATACTTATAATAGAAATATATATTTAGACAATATGAAATAGTACTTTATGTACAAACAGATAATAAATGACGTAAATAAAACAAATTAATTAAATTTATGAAGATAGGCTTCCAGATTCAGAACCGAGCACGACAAAAGACGAGGAAATACAACAGATCTGCTTCAAATAATGTTTTTTGAAAACGTTATAGAAGATCATCCAACAAGATTACAAATTCTTTTGCTATTCATACCTTTTAGGAAAGCAAAAGAAGTTGTGACTTTTCTCAAATCATGAGTTTTGGGAAAGGAACCTGGATCAGCCCAAAGAATAAATTGACACATAGTCTCAACTTATTAATTTATATGTCAGAAAGGTTTCTGGGTGTACAAAAATTTTTCAAAAATTTTGTACTGCAAGTCTAAACAAGATACTTCTCCAACTTATGCACCTGACATAAAGGATGACGACCTCCTTAATCATCCTTAAGTCCAGTGATAAAAAACAGTTCACGTCTAGAATTAGGACGTTCATTCTTTGCCAAAAAATTTGGATTAGGAAACAGTCTGACCCTCTCTGAAGAAAAATCAAGAAATTCGTCTGACCTCTGTAGTAAACGGATTCACTCATCCTACTTCCTGTAGCCAATGAGATTAGAAACAATGCAATATATAAACTATCTTTAACACAAGGTGTCTCTTGGGACCTTGAAGACAATGCAAAGTTTAAAACTTTATCTGAAGAACAAGAAATTTTGTTCAAGGAATAACGGGTTTGATGTTAAAAAGGGCTTTCATAAATTCTGGAAATGGATGAACCGATACACCAATGTTGAAAGCAAGCTTAATAGGTTTAAATAATGCAGACTTATAAGTTGAAATTGTGGTAGGAGATAAATGTCTGTCATTAAAAAGATTTCTCAGAAATGCTAATATAGTTTCCACTGAAATCTTACTAATATTATTAGATCTAATAAAATGACAACAAGAGTTCCACACAGTCTGATATTGTCTGTTGGCAGAAGTTCTTAAGGATTTAAATAAAATTCTTGCTGAATCACTAGAGTATAACTTGTGAATCTTAATCATAAAATCCAGCAAGCTAGTTGGAGGAGAATCTTTGAGGCACAAAAGCAACGATTCCCCCCAAATAATTGCGAGAGTACTGGATTCGGGATCATGAGTTTCTTTTGCCCTTGCTTGCAATAGAGGGAACCATGGCTGGGCAGTCCACAATGGGGCTATAAGCTTTGCTTTTCCCCTGAAGCTTACCAAATAACTGAGCACTCTGAGGATCATCTTTGTTGGAAGACACAGGTAAATTACTTGCCCCCTGTTCCAGTCCCATGTGAGGGAGTCGACCTCCACTACTAGGAGGTCGATCACTGGAGAAACGAAGTGAGATCTGGGATTTCTCTCTCGTGGCAATAGATCTATTTGGGGCATCCCCAACTGGGAGCAAACATAGTGTAAGGATGTCGGATCCAGAGACCACTCCAATGGTATTGGATGGCTTCTGGATAACGCATCTGAAGTAACATTTTTCACCCCTGTCATATGAAATGCTGTCATCGTTAGGTTTCTCCTATGAGGAAACCTCAGAATAGAGAGAGTCCACTCATTTAGAGGCTTTGATTTTGTGGACCCCTTCCTGTTCAGACAGGCCACTGGTGTTGCGCTATCTGAGTGTAATCTGAAGTGGATCCCTGGCAGGATATTCAGCTTCTTGAGGGCAATATACACTATGGGTATCTCTAAAATATTTATATGGTAAGTTGAGAGAGGATGAGACCATGCACCCTGAAACACCTGCCCTGCAGATGTGTGAATCCCCTAGCCTGTCTGGGAGGCATCTGTGTACACATCCAGACTGGGTGGAAGTGGACGGAAAGGAATCACTGCCGAGAAAATCCATGGATGCATCAATCTTTCTAGAGAACTCTTGATGAAAGGAGGGAAGGGACATAACTGATCCCTTTGCTTTCTGTTGGTCTTCGTGATTAAAAAGTGATTCAGTCCCTTTAAAATGGCTTTGTCCACAGGGTCGACTATTGAGGCAAATTGGAGCCTCCCCAACATCTGCTCCACTTGCCAAGAAGACACTGAAGTTTGCTTCAAAAATAATGAAAGGGTCCGAGATAGAGACAGGACCTTGTCTCTCGGCAGATACAGGGTACCAGAAGTGGTGTTCCAAACCACCCCCAGCCACTTAAAGTCTGTTCCAGAGTTAATCTTGATTTTTTCATGTTGATAAGAAAACCCACCTATGACATGGTCTGTAAAACAATCCTTGTTGTCTTTAAACAATCCACTCTTGAATTCGCCTATATCAGCCAGCCTGGTATACCAATACCTGGATACCTTTCTGGCTGAGTTCCCTCAGAATTGGGCGACAGATCTTCGTGGATACTCTCGGAGCAATGTGAGTCCGAAAGGTAGAGCTTTGAAACGAAACTTCTTCCCTTCTAGACTGAATCCGAGGAACTTCCTGTAACATGGGTGTATTGGAAATTCAGAATATACCTATAGGCGTCTTTCAAGTCATTGGGGGTAGCAAAAGCTCCTACTGGCAACAACAATCTTATATCTTGCAAAGTTGTCATTCAGGAGGTCGGACATTGAATTGATTGTTGAGGGTTAACAGGTCCAAGATTATCCGTCTTTTGCTGTATCTTTCTTGGGACTGAAAATAAGGGGCCCTGAAAGAGGAGGGAGGTCGTCTTCTCTATTGCCCCGGTTTTCACCATGTATGAAACAAATTCTTTGAGTTGTGGACTGAAGCCTGAAAGAATGAACGGAAGAGTGATGGAGGACTGCACCACTCCCACCTCAGCTCCTTTATGATTGCGAGACCATAAATCTCTTATCCAATATTGATGAAAGCATTGGAGTCTCCTGCCAACCCTCAAATTCTAAAAAGATTTACCCCTCCCCTGGAAGACTGGTTCCGTCTAGGGGTGCCTGGAGACATCATACATCTGCCCCGAGGTTACGTTTTCCACAACCTCTTGAGGTACCTGGGGGACATCTGTTAGAAGATGAAGAAGCGTACTGATTCTTGTAATTCCTTCTGAAGTTACCCAAGGTCTTGTGAGGAAGGGCACTTCATTGCAGGATTCCTAAAATCAAGCATGGTCAGCATTGACTTGGCCTGATGAACAGCTTGGGTGACTACTCCTTCCCAGGCGTCCTCATGAGAGAGGTCCTTTGAAAGCAGATCTGAACTGAAAGCTTTAAAACCAGAGTATTTTTCATAAAACAGCCCAGTAGTGCTAGCTTCCTCAATTCATATTTCTTTCTAGCGAAGAGGTTGTAGGCTGTCCACCATGGCTGTAAGGACATCTTCAACAAAGC
This sequence comes from Macrobrachium nipponense, assembly GCF_015104395.2. NCBI lineage: Eukaryota > Metazoa > Arthropoda > Malacostraca > Decapoda > Palaemonidae > Macrobrachium > Macrobrachium nipponense. Next base: position 48,131,691 of record NC_087200.1, read on the forward strand.
ATAGAGAGCTGAAGAGTTAGGATCCTCTTTAGGGGTCTGTCTGGTTGGTACTTCCATTAGTTCCCTGTGGACGAGTGGTTCGCGCTTGGCTACCCATCTGGTGGTGCAAAGTTGATTCTTGGTTCTTCCAACGCTAAATCAGAGAAATCTATTTCTGGTGATAGAAATTAAATTCTCGATAGAATGTGGTTCGGATCCAACAATAAGTTGTAGATCCCGTTGCTTGGTGACCAATTGGTTCCTAGCCACGTAAAAATATCTTATCCTTCGGGACCAGCACTAGGGGAACTGTTAATCAGCGCAGTGTTCTGGTAAAACTAAGATATACTAACTTTAGTACTTCTGCTGCCATGGTCATATTCAACGAGCTGAGAACAAAGATCCCCTCTGTGAAAGTCTATAACAGAAAGAAATTAAGAGAGAAAACAAGTGAAGTCAAGGAAATAATGAGAGTAATTCATACCACTGGTATCACAGAAACAAATGACCTGGCATATGCAGGGGCAAGACTAGTAGCAGAACTCATGGGGATAAGAACACCACCAACACAACCAGCCCCAAAGAAATCAAAACAGCAACCACCTTGGAAAAGGCACCTGGAAAAGCAAATCATGGAGATGAGATCTGACTTGAGTAAACTGAAAGAGGTGGTAGAAAAAAGGCTAAGAAGCAAGAAAACAAGGGAGGAACTGGACGAGAAATACAAAGTATAGCAGAAGGAACTAAACAACACAATAGAAGATCCAACGGTACATGAACAAGAATAAAGGTTACCAACAGAACAAACTATTCGGAACCAACCAGAAAAGGCTATACAGTCAACTAAGAGGGGAGAACAACCACCAATAAATTTCTGAAACCAAACCAAGTAAGATGCTCTGGGAAAACATATGGAGCAACCCAGTATCACACAACAAGGATGCAACATGGCTCCAGGAAGTCAAGGCAGAAGGAACGGGGAGAATAAAACAAAGATACACAGCGATAGCGACAGACACAATCAAACACCAACTAAAGAAATTGTCCAACTGGAAAGCCCCAGGTCCCGATGAAGTTCATGGATACTGGCTCAAAAACTTCAAGGCCCTACACCCATGAATAGCAGAACAACTCCAGCATTGTATCACAAACACCATGCGTCCAAATGGATGACCACTGGAACACCATCCTTAGTACAGAAAGACATGAGCAAGGGAAATATAGCTAGTAACTACAGGCCTATCAACTGCCTACCAATACAATACAATGCATAACCGGAATACAATACTTACAAGCTCTGGAGTAAGACTAGCAGAGGTTAACATCAGGAGAGAGATCTTCCAGGGCAACTCACTGTCCCCACTACTCTTCATAGTAGCAATCCCAATGACGAAGTACTGTAGAAGATGGATGCTGTGTACCAACTCAAGGAAAGTGGCAACACAATTAACCATCTGATGTTCATGGACATCAAGCTGTATGGTAAGAGCATCAAGGAAATAGATACCGTAATGTCCCCAGATACAGGATACATACCTGGGAATAATGGAAGGAGAGGATATGAAACACCAATAGATGAAGGACACGATCAGGAAAGAATACATGCAGAGACTTAAGGCGATACTCAAGTCAAAACTCAACACCGCAAATATGATAAAAGCCATAAACACATGGGCAGTACCAGTAATCTGATACAGCGCAGTTGTAGTGGAATGGACGAAGGCAGAACTCCGCAGCATAGACCAGAAAGCTACAAAACATATGACAATACACAAAGCACTATGTCCAAGAGCAAATACGCACAGACTATACATCACACAAAAGGAAGGAGGGAGAGGACTACTAAGTATAGAGGACTTTGTAAACATCGAGAACAGAGCACTGGGACAATATCTGAAAGCCAGTGAAGACGAATGGCTCAAGAATGCATGGGAAGAAGGACTGATAAAAGTAGACGAAGACCCAGAAATATACAGAGACAGGAGAATGACAAAGAGAACAGAGGAATGTCACAGCAAACCAATCCGTGGACAATACATGAGAGACTGGACAGCGGTGAAATATGGCAATGGCTACAGAGGAGAGAGTGCAAGAAGGAAACAGAAGGAATGATAACAGCAGCACAACAGCAGGCCCTAAGAACCAGATATATTCAAAGAACGATAAATGGAAATAACATCTCACCCATAAGAGGGAAGTGCAATATGAAAAATGAGACCATAATCCACATAGCAAGCGAATGTCCAGCACCTGCACAGAACCAGTACAAAAAGAGGCATGATTCAATGGCAAAAGCCCTCCACTGGAGCCTGTGCAAGAAACACCAGCTACCTTGCAGTGCTAAGTGGTATGAGCACCAACCCAAAGGAGTAACAGAAAATGATCAGGCAAAGATCCTCTGGGACTATGGTATCAGAACAGAAGGGTGATACGTGCAAATAAAAACAGACGTGACGTTGATTGATAAAATCAAGAAGAAAATATCACTCAATGATGTAGCAATACCTTGGGACACCAGAGTTGAAAAGAAAGAAAGGGAGATAATCGGTAAGTAACAAGACCTTAAAATATAAATAAGAAGGATATGGGATATACCAGTGGAAATAGTACCCATCATAGGAACATTAAGCACGATTCCAAGATCCCTGAAAAGGAATCTGGAAAAACTGGAGGCTGGAGTAGCTCCAGGACTAATGCAAAAGACTGTGTTCCTGGAAACAGTGCACATAGTAAGAAAAGTGATGGACTCCTAAGAAGGCAGGATGCATCCCGGAAACCCACATTATAAATACACCTAGTCGAATTAAAGGATTGTGAGAAAATAATAATAATAATAATAATAATAATAATAATAATAATAATAATAATAATAATAATAATACCAGATGAGACTAGCAGCCCAGAAGCCAATGACATCGCGAGCCGTCACACAACGCCCAGGGAAGCCATGCCCCAGCCTCGACGGTCTGCCAGGCTGCAACAGCGCGACTTTCAACGACGAGAAGCGTCTTGAATAAAACTTCCTTCAACCAATGGCAGGAGCCCATTGCGCCACCGGCCAATGAAAACGCAGCTAGCGGTTGACCCCCTGCTGACCTGCCACTATATATTGAGTAGATCTTGACAGCATCTACAGTCTACTCCAACCCACTGCCGTGATCATGCTCGGATGATACCGAGAGAAACGTTGGCCACTAGATTAACTTATATTTTGACCTATTTGTTCATTTACTGTGACAAATAAATAAATTTGTAACCATTATCCCTGAAATTGACTCCTCCTGATGAGTAATATCGGCGCAATACTCGCCAGTTGTAGTAGCAGAGAGAAAGCAATAGAGAAGACTATTTACAAGTTGAATGCAGCTGATGCAGCAATATCTTTCAATAAGACTTGTTTGAAGGAGGGTCTCCTTCCAATAAATAATAATTATCATTATTTTTATTATTATTATTATCTTTTTTATTATTATCATCATTAATAGAAAAAGAGACTAAAAAATCAAAGCAGTTAATAATAATAATAATAATAATAATAATAATAATAATAATAATAATAATAGTATGTGATATTAAGAAATAAATATATAAGTAAAATAAATCAGGTTCAGTAACGTAATTTACGCCAGGTGATGTACATCTTGACAATGAAGACTCTTTTATGATAAACACAAAAAGAACAAACATTAAACCAACGAGCTAGATTTATTTCAGTGTCAAGTATATACAGGAATAAAGAACTTCCTGATCTTTTATTTGGGGCCAGAATCCAAGTCTCTAGATCCAAACAAACATCAGACTAAATCTTCTTAATTATTATTCTTAACATAGTTTAATCAGACCACTGAGCAACTTCTTTAAACAACCACACTAGACTCAGAACATCGCCTTGCTAATCATGTGCCTGTGATTTGACACGTAGGATTACGTCATTATGCAGAGCAGGGGGGCGCGGGTTTTGGGAGAAAGAACTGAGCTCACGCGCTCTGATAAGCACTAAAGATGAGTTTTAAGGTTATTAAGGGAATAATGAAGCTTGGCCATTAATTCTACTAGGCAGGTCATATCCGGAAGCCCAGCAGTCCTACTCTTTAATGGGCTGCCTTAATGACGTTTTCACGTGCTATTATTATTTGATTTTTTCTTCCATATTTAGCCCATCTATTTTTTTTAGTCTCTCAGCTTACCATAGAAAACGTGTAGGTTACGGAACTACATTGTGGGACATCGACTTAGTACTTAACACCATGATAATCACCTTTCACCCTTTTAATATTTTGTTTTTTAAAAATTATAGTGGACTTTAAGTACTTTCAAAGTGAAGATATTTGCTTTTGGCATCATATTTTGAGGCGTTCTATTGTTAAATATATCATATGAAAGGTCTGTTTATATTATCAGCTGACCAAAGGGACATTTTTTCATTTAGTCATGCCAAATGTTCTGTCCAAGTAGTATTGTAACATGCGTTAATTAGAAGACCTGAATGTCTTTAAAGAAACAGAATTACAGGAGAAAATTGATTTTTCTAAGATCACTTTCAGAAAATGGATGTTATGAAAATGAAAGATATTCAAAGAAAATAATTTTCGTTTTCATATCATTTTGCAATTAGCCAAGATGACAATGTGGCTAAGTGGCGTAGAGCTTAAGTCACATTTGCTAGGTCCAAAGACCACTTATTTTTCTGCAGTCGGCAATTCTAACAAACTGTAGATAGATACAACTGTCTGTTGAGGTCAGGAGATAGGGTATGAGGCTCGAAACCTTACCCATAAAGAAGTGCAGCTGAGTAGGCCGTAAGGCTCTGCCTTTCTAGTACTAACCTGTCCAAAGATTGAAAAAGGCTTTTAAAAAATATTCATTTATTCCTTTCTTTATTTAATCATTCCACCAAATAAAACGTTTCCCTGACTGGCAAAGAACCTCGTATTCATCGTAACCAGGAAAGAAATTCTTCATTGTTGTTTATCCGACGTAAGTTCTTCCAATATTTCCAACAATCTCTTTCGTCTGTCTTCCGACTCTTTTGTCTAAAAATGGCCAGTCAGTCGATTGCTATAACAAAGATTCAGATGTGGGGAAGGGGACATATCTGGAACATACCTCTCCCTGTCCCCACCACTTTCCTGGAAAGACCGTCATTCTATATGTCTTCGAATATCACCTCAAACTCTCTCTCTCTCTCTCCTCTCTCTCTCTCTCTCTCTCTCTCTCTGATGAAAGTAGAAAGAAAATGTATTAGCTGAGCTGGGAGTTCAAATGGTTATGAAATCTCTCTCTCTCTCTCTCTCTCTCTCTCTCTCTCTCTCTCTGGAATGAAACTAGAAAGAAAAGGTTTTAGCTGAGTTGGGACTTCAGATGCTTATATAATACATGCATTTCCAGCTTGCCTCTCTCTCTCTCTCTCTCTCTCTCTCTCTCTCTCTCTCTCTCAATTTTCTTTATACTTGACATTTCCCTTTTCCACCTCTGTACTCATGTAATTAATGTAATTAAAATTCTCTGTTTTTCATCCAGTTTTCCTTGTTGGGGTTTCTGCCCACTTTTCCATAGAAACGCCCCCGCCAACTCCCCCCCCCCCCCTCTCTCTCTCTCTCTCTCTCTCCTCTCTCTCTCTCTCCCAAATCTCTCTCTCTCTCTCTCAATTTCCATTATACCTTTTTTTCTTCCCGTTTACTCCGTTCGGGTTTCTGTCCACATTTCCATAGAAACCCCCCCCCCCCCCACCCTGCCCACTCCTCCCCACCCCCCCTCCCCACCCCTTCTCTCTCTCCTCTCTCTCTCTCTCTCTCCTCCCTCCTCCATCCTCCTCCTCCTTACATGCCGCAAGCAGAAGAGAAAACACTGACACAGCAATGTGATTCAGAGAGCAAATTCATTCTCCACCATGCCTTCTCCAGATCCATTTTCTTCGACATTGTACAACTGGTCGACTTGTTCAACCGCTTTTTATTTTTTGAGACAGTTTAAGAAAGTAACGATCTAGGTAGAATCAGGTAAAATTTACGAAACTAATTTTCATATTAATTAAAAAATCAATGAAAATTATAATCTCTGAAAATTTTTATATTCATAAATAGATTATCATTAATTTCAAAGATGCAAAATAGTGTAACTATTACATAATTATTAATTAGTAATGATAACTTAATTCATCATATAAAAATGTCATTTGATAATATTCATTACCCCTCTTCATTTCATGATCTGGAATATTAGTCATTAAAAGGAATTATAATGAATAAAAAATGAATCGTATAAAGAATTGATGACTGGCTAAAGAGCAAA
>NC_087200.1:48142960-48152960 GCF_015104395.2 Macrobrachium nipponense
GAGTTATTGACACAGACTTAAGATTTGGTAGGTGAAGTACTGTACTGTACACGGTGTCACAACATTAGGTCCTGTGAGTGGTAAAAAGGCGATGATAAAAATGGATCTATTTGCCAAGGCGTCAGTTGGGATAATGCAAATATTGTACAGTAAATAGGCTTATAGCATTAGGTCCTGCAAGAGGTGCAGATATGATGACATACAAAGGTCTGTCTGCAAAGACTTCAGTTTCAGTAATGCGAATATTATAATGTAAATAGTCTCATAAAATTAGGTCCTGTAAGAAGTACGAATATGGTAATAGATATAGATCTATCTGCACAGTCTTTAAGTTGGGTAATGTAAATATCATGAAGCAAGTTGTCTCCTATCATTAAGTCCTGTTAGTGATACAAATACGAAAATATATCTGGATCCATTTGCATAGTATTCAGTTTAGGTAATGCAAATATTGTAGAGTATACAGCTTATAACAATAGGTCTTGCAAGAGATACAATTACGATAGACTATGTGGATGTATTTGCAAATATTATACAGCAAACAGTCTCATAATATTATGTCCTGTAGGAACTACATATATGATAGATTATGTGGATCTATTTTAATAAAGAGCTACATATATGATAGACCATATGGATCTATTTTAATAGACTTCTGTTTGGGAAATGCAGTTATTATACAGTAAGTAGTCTCACAACATTAGGTCCTGTAAGTGGTACAAATTCAGTAGACTACATAGATCTATTAACATAGATTTCAGCTGATGTGGTACAAATATAATGCAATATATTGATAGATACTTAATTATAATTATACCAAATGTTAGTTGTGGATACAAAATTCCAGTCGAAAGTGTCGTCGATATAAATAATCTTTTATAGATGCGATGAAAAGAGCGAAAGCATCACATTAGTTCACTTAATATTCGTTAATAATTTTCAAAAACGGTGGTAATTATCATTTACAAGCCACATTAGCCTAGAATCATCGTCACATTTCTGCGTTCATTTGAATCATATATGCAAATGACCATAAATTCCCTATTGACACTACATATGGTCAATTATGTTTCTGTAGAAATTTAAAAAATGGGCATTGATAAATAAGGTCCATCGATTTAATTATGAATTTCATCAATGTGAACGAAATACATATTATTGCTTCTTTCTTATTTTATTTTCTTATTTTTATAATTAACATTCACGCAATGACGGGTTAAAATGAAAATGGCAAATTAAGTTAAAGATAAATAATGTTAATAGACATTAATATGATGTTTTTGACAACCTTTCGAAACTATAAGATCATTGTGATTATTAGGAAAAGAAAAACATAATAGTGAATGAAATCCGTTGACTTTCAGTCTTCTTTAAGTCAAAGTTAATAAAGAAAATGCATCGGAAAGTATAAACATTCAGTGAATATTGCTAAAAGAAATTTGATCATCTCAAATCGAAACAGTGATCGATTGCCTGAAGGTCATAATGAGGTTAACTAAGATTTGAATATATAATCTGTTTCTTTAATTAGCGTCTACCACCTAGTTTCTTTCATGAACTGTCTTTTAAATACTTAGATGACTGAACTTGAAAGAAATTGACACCTCGTTCATTCAAGAAATTATAGTGTCAGGTGTGTCGCAGCACTGTTAAAAAATAGTTGTACAAGATTTTTTAATATTGAAACTAGAAAATAGCAGAATTCTTTACTTTTAATCCATAAAGAATGTGTGGGCTCCATTAATTTGAAATACAAACATATTATGTAGGAGCTTTGCATTAAGGTTTAAATTTTATTCTAAAAAACTATTAAAAAATGTCGGAAATGAAAAAAATTCATATCAAGTGCAACTTCCATTATAATATGTTCGGTTTATCTTTATGCTGAATTCAGAGGTTAGTCTTGTTCTCATACAGCTTTGATTATATAATCTCTGACATTTTTTTTTATTTCCTTTCCTCTATACAAAGTAACAGGAATTGAACGTTCTAAAATGTAACCTTATATTTCTTGTTTTCCTTTGACATCGCACTGAGAATACAGGGGAATATGGAATATGGCAACTTTATGTTCCTTTCGATCCTGAAACGTTTATACAAAAAATCTCACCATCATTATCAAATATATATATATATATATATAATATATATATATATATATATATATATATATATATATATATATATATATCAATTCAAGCTACAAATGTCCTTTAATATCTAAATTCACTTTACCTCCCAAATGATATATTTTCATATATGTACCGAATGGGAATTTTAAGTTGATAACAATTTCGTCCCCCATGGGATCGAACCACCGTCCAGGTGGACGGGGACGAAATCAGGACAGTCAGTGACGCTATCCAATCAGCCACAGAGACGCGTCTCTGTTGGCTGATTGGATAGCGTCACTGACGTCCTGATTTCGTCCCCGTCCACCTGGACGGTGGTTCGATCCCATGGGGGGACGAAATTGTTATCAACTTAAAAATTCCCCTTCGGTACATATATGAAAATATATCATTTGGGAGGTAAGTGAATTTAGATATTAAAGGACATTTGTAGCTTGAATTGATATATCAATGGATCACGGTTCGATGTGATTAATTATTCATATAGAATATATATATATAATAATATATCTTATATATATATATAATATATATATTATATATTATATTAGATTTATTATATATATATATATATAATATAGATATATATATATGTACATATATAGATATATTATATATATATATTATATATATATGTGTGTGTGTGTGTGTGTGTGTGTGTGTGTGTTTGTGTGTGTGTGTGTGCGTGTGTGTGTGTGGTATTATTCAAAAAAATAAACATAACTGCACCAGAAAAGGGGGTGCATTCGAAGCTACTTTGATTTCTGCACCGCACCTTGATGAAGAACTTCCCATCCCCCATAGATCGTGGGTTCCAGATGATTGCATCAATAAACCACAAGTAAACAGACGACCACAGGTTTCCTTTGAAGCAGCACTGACCCCTTTATGACCTATTTGCTGTGCAAACATGTTATTCATACACCTTCTGGCCCCACTTTATGAAGCTTAGCCTTGGATCCTCAAGAATGGGTTAGGGTTAGTTTTGACCAAATATATGTGGTGAGTGGAAGGTCTTCGTAATTCCATCTCAGTTATCTTGCTTCCTGCTGGTTCATTTAAGAATTAATAAACTGATTTCCACTGATTCACAAAAATAAAAAAAAGCGTTTCTGTACTCAAATGACAATCTACATGTTTTACACACCCGTTATACATACGAAATAAACTATTATTATTATTATTATTATTATTATTATTATTATTATTATTATTATTATTATTATTAATTCAGAAGAAGAAGCCTATTCATATGAACAAGACCACAGGGGCCATTAACTTGAAATTTAAATACAAAAAGAGATTAGTTATTAGAAAAACAGATAAATTAACAAATAAATAAAAAAAATAGGTAAAATATCAAGATACAAGATGAACTGTATTATGGGAGCCAATTTTTTGCATTATGAATATATAGTGAATATATAGTCTATACATACGTTTTACTTGGAATAAACTGATAAAATGCAGTGTCTTAGTATCGAAAAATGTCTGAGTCTTTTGAGATAAAGTTTATTATTGTTTGTAAAGATGAAAAGCCTATGTAATCAAGCACTACCAGAAATTTTCGTATCGTTTGCATCTTATGTCTCCAAATTTACCATTTTTTGAAAGAACAAATGAAAGAATGAATCATGAAATTTAGGAGAAAAAGCTAAGCACCCATCACATGATTCCCCATGAGTGTAAATTAACCCCTAGGTGTAGTGAAATATATAATATATATATATATATATATATATATATATATATATATATATATATATATATATATATATATATATATATATATATATATATATTATATATATATATATATATATTATATATATATATATATATATATATATATATCAATTCAAGCTACAAATGTCCTTTTATATCTAATTCACTTACCTCCCAAATGATATATTTTCATAATGTACGAAGGGGAATTTTTTTAAATTGATATAATTTCGTCCCCCCATGGGTCGACCACCGTCCCGTCCACGTTGGACGGTGGGTTCGATCCCATGGGGGGACGAAATTATTATCATTAAAAAAAAAAAAAAAAAAAAAAAAATTCCCCTTCGGTACTATATGAAAATATATCATTGGGAGGTAAGTGAATTTAGATATTTAAAGGACATTTGTTAGCTTGAATGATATATAAATGGATCACGGTTTTCGATGTGATAATTATTTTCATATATATATATATATATACTATATATATATAATATATAATATATATATATATATATACATATATGTGTGTGTGTTTATGTATGTATATATGTGTATGTGCGTATATATTGGTGTTTCTAATTCAGTGGAACGGATAAGGTCCAAAAATTCTTAAACATCATCACTCCAAGAAACGAAAGCCATTAACAATCCACTCGAATGCAGAACCAAACACCATTCAAGCAAGGAGGCCGATTAATTCTAATTAATTCCTATACATCGAGGATTAACGGCCCAACCAAACACATGGCGGCTGCCAATCGTATGATATCCTATCACGTAATACAGCTGGCTTATGCTCTGCCAATAGACTCATCCAATTAATCACAGATTAATCTCTATTAGATGAGAATCAAAGTCGTCTTGTTAATGATAACTTACAGATGGAGGCCCGGAATGCAGCTTCGGGGAACGTGGGTTAAATTAATAAGTATTCATTTTCACATATTGGTTTTGTTTGCGTACAAGTCATGTATTATTTCTTCTTATTATTATTAGGTCCCTCTACTTTTCTTTTTTTAAATATAGAATCGCTTTTTCTTTTGCTCAACTTGAAACCATAGATACTTCATAGTATCTTCTTCAATAACCTTACTCATTTTTTTTTTTAATGATGGACCATGGGTTTTCACGGACTGTTTTATTTACATTATTCACGGACTGCTTTATTTACATTATTTGCATAAACTTACACGTCTTCATAATTATCGCACAAACATAAAAAAACTAAAATTTTCATCAAATACTACAATTTACTTTTATATAACTTTTTTTTAAACATTACATTTTCATTATATTGTCTTGTAAAAGCTTCGGTTATTTTACGTTTAAAAGTTTTAGAGAAGGACGTCCTAGTTGTTTCTTGAAGAAAATACCCTATGGAAATGAATATAGAAAAAACCTATACCATACCCTTTCCTCCTGGAACATGTTCAACGAATAGGATTCGTTCCTGATGCTTGAGGATGTCTGGTAATTTCGAACTTGCAAAACGAGATTTTCGCTCGTCGATTCGTACAGCTCCAAGTGGCATTCATCCTGCAAAACAAAGAGGGAAATGTAAGTTAACGAATAAATTATGCATTTAAAGCCTGTTTGTACATTAGTGGATATTCACGCATATGAGATTTCAGTACAATACAGGTGGCTTTTTGTAACTATGAAAAGAAAGAAACAAAATGCACATATAACATAAAGAGACATAATTTAGCTAAATATTTATTATACTATGTAAATATTGCGAATATATATATATATATATATATATATATATATATATATATATAATTATATATATATATATGTATATATATATATATAATTATATATATAATATATTAATATATATATATATATATATATATATATAAAGCTACAAATGTCCTTTAAATATCCAATTCGCCAACCCGTCGGAAATAATATATTTTCATATATGCTAACCGGAGGGAGATTTCCTATTTGATGATAAGTTCGTCATCTTATGGGCTCGAACTAAGGAAGACTAGAACTCATGTCTCCAGTGACGTACCTTAAACCACACGACCACCAAGGGACGTATAAGTTGATAACAACTTCCGCCTTTTTAGCTTAATGTATATAAATCATGTTGATGTGATAGAATTCATTCATAATATGGCTGCATGCGACAAACTCATTATACGGTCAACAATGTAGAGGTAGGTTGATATCGATTCTATTTACAAATACCTGACTTCGATAGCGATTTCTAGGTGGAAGTCGGTATTAACATATACCTCCCTTGATGACAGAGCGGTTTAAGGGGTCGTCACTGTAGCCTTGAGTTCTTTTTCTCCGTGGTTTGAGCTCATGAGACAACGAACTTATTAGCAACTGAAAAATTACAATATATGAAAATATATTATTATCGAGGTAGAGCTAATTGGATATTAAAAGGACATTTGTAGCCTAATGGTTACTTATGAATCACCGTGATGTGATGAAATTAATACACACACATACACCCACCCGCACACACATACACACACACACACACACACACACACACACACACATATATATATTATATAATATATATATATATATATATATATATATATATATATATATATATATTATATATATATGTGTGTGTGTGTGTGTGTGTGTATGTATATATATATGATTTATATTATATATATATATATATATATATATATACTATATATATATATATATCATTAACATTTGACCTTTCCATCGGAATAATCTCTCTCTCTCTCTCTCTCTCTCTCTCTCTCTCTCTCTCTCTCTCTCTCTCTCGGTCTCTCTCTCTCTCTCTGTCACTTGATAAACAGAGCCACAGACAGGCAGGGAGTATAACCATTAACTTTAGACTGCCCATCTGTATAAAAATCTTTCACCTCCTGACGCTGGAAGCAGATGATCTGAATTTCTATTTTGTTTTATGTGGCTTTTTTTCCTGAAATTTCATACATGGAATTCTATCTACCATGAAACGAAAACAACACTTTCACTGCTTTTTCTTATTGTTAGGGAACGTCATGTTACGTGTATTCTTTATTTGTTTATTGCCTATGGTAATTTAGTTACAGAACACTGAGGGTATTAGGAATTTATAAAGAAAAGTGGATACAATTGTTTATATGCATTGAATTATCAACAACGACCTTTAGCGAACTAAGGATAATTTTTTTTTTTTTTTAATGATCTACATTTCCTTTCATATGTATTTTCTGTAATAAATATGAAGATAAACATAGCGTTTCTTTTTTCTGCTTGTACATGTTAAACTCTCGCGCACATACTTCATATATATATATATATATATATATATATATATATATATATATATATATATATATATATATACAATGACTTGTATCACATCTCAGTGACTCGTATACAAGAATTATCTACAAATTCGCTCTACCTCGGAATTAATATTTTTTCATATATGTTAACCGAAGGGAACGTACTGTAGCATCCCATTATTACTCTTCATGTCTGTTGTCCTTCTATTCTGCAGATTCTTAATTGGCTTCTATATGTCCTCAACACTAGCTTTCTCAAGCATTCTCTAGTTACAATTACATTCTCCATTCATGCACCTATCTCCTCTTCTGCTAGGGAAATGTGCTGAATGTTTAGAATGCTCCACATTCAGCACATCTTCTAATTGAGTACTACACCTACCACAGCATTCCTATTAGGCAACATTTCTCCATAAGCATGATATATCCTAATAAATTCAATCGTTCACGGACCTTTCTCTGCATTTACTCCTTTATAGAAGAATGCCTTTATTATCCTTCAACGTCCTTGTTTACCTTCTATTTGTATTAATTGACACTATGCTCTTAATTTTCCTTGAGTCCAGCATTTTTCATCCTTTATGCCGTCCCCCCCACCTCTCTCTCTCTCTCTCTCTCTCTCTCTCTCTCTCCATACATGTACGAGCACATTAAAAGTCTGAACAATATCTAGTCTTAATGCGTAGATTCCTTATCCAAGTCAAAACACTCGGCTTGGGCTCTCTTGACGATTGCTTCGTCCTGCTATAACAATCTTTTGATTACGACGAATTCTACCTCTACTATTCGTTCTCATTCTTCTTCTTCTTCTTCTTCTTCTTCTTCTTCTTCTTCTTCTTCTTCTTCTTCCTTGTCCTTTTGTTCTCGACTAGGATGATGTTTAACTCCAGCGGACCAGGACGCCAGTTTAAAGCGTCCCCAAAGATTAAATCCATTACTTGATGGTGTAGAATTGCCAGCATCGAACGCAGTAGGAATGACCAGGATTCGTAGTAAACCTCAAACGACAAGGGTTTCGATGTATTTATACAACTAAAACCGGAAATCCTTGATAAATTAGACACCTGGTGTATAAGGTAAGTTGCATGTATACGGTTATAATTCTCTAAAATAGTATTTTTTTCCTTCTCAGTAGGTAGGCCTTGTCTTAGTTGATACAACTCATAAATGGCCACGTCTTGCAAAAGGAGCGTTCACTTGTTATGAATGAACTTAAATTCGACTGTAATCTGTACAGCACGCACAGTCGAAACCGTCATACCTATCTCTTGACGGCTGAATAGATAAGTTACAGCAATCACTTTATCAAACACCAATTCATAAAAGAGGTAGCTCATTATTAAGTCTAGTTGCAACAAGATTTGTATATGTATATTGAATATGTATCGTTGGCCATATGTATGTACTTGTTTATTTATTTATTTATTTTACTTACATTTGGACACAAAATATATTCTGCCTGCGTGATGTCTTCAATGTTGATTTTTGCTATTTAGGTCAGCCTACGTTTGAGGTGAAAGGAATATTTTTTTGTTTTGTTTTAAGTTTCCATTCCAAAACTCTTGTATATGCAAACTTTCAGACAGGTACAGTTAAGTATGAAAGCACAAACACACATACACGTATATTATGTATGTGTGCGTTAGTATTTGCTGATAATCACTACGAAAAAAAACACATGCAAAATCCTAAAGCAGTGGATCTACATTCATAAAACTACCGAGAATAATGACGACTAAAACCTCTGGCAGACTGAGAGTTATTGGAACACCACCAGCCAGGTGAGGGATTGGGCAGGTAGGTGGGAGGGGCTATGTCCCAGGTAGAGGGAGGAGGTGTAGGAAGACGTCATTGGATTGGAGGGGAAGGACGAGGGAGAGGGGGATTGCATTGCTACTGGTGGGATAGGGTGAGGTGGGAGTGGGGAGGGTGGAGGGAAGGGTCTGATGGAAGTAAAATCTCGAACACAAGAAACTCTTGTGTGATATAAAGGTGATTTCCCCCGGCGCTTGTAGCCATGATCGCCCTCGAGACTCGACGCAAATGGCACCGAGGTTTTCGAAACACTGAGCCTCTGAATGTGAGAGTAATGAGTGTTTTCATACTTGGTATTTTATAATGGAATACCTTTTCTCTCTCTTTTTCATTTTCTTATTTTTCGTTATCCTCTTTAACTCGGGGAGGTTTTTATGCTGATAAAATAAATGCGTAGCAGTCACACCGCTGTCATATTTGAATCGCGAATTTCATTACTCTTTGATGATTACCAAGCTGTGGATATCGTTCAGATGTCTGTGATTTGCATTTCAGAAAGCTTCTTTAAATATTATTTTTTCTCGATTTGCTGTAAAAGGATGGAACTGAAATCTATCGAGTTATATATAGAAGAAAATCCACACGTGCGAGACAGACAGACACAGACAGACAAACAGACAGACAGACAGTAAGTATGCATACATGTGTTCATGATTATGATATTCAGATCGGAGGTATAACGCAAACTTTAATGAATTTCTCACTATTGATTTGCTACAGTAATACGTTGGGGAGACTCGCTTTTCAAAAGCAATTTCAGATGCATAATTATGATAGGTACTGAAATTATCATTATCTAACTCAGTGGTTCTCAACGAGGGGGAATATCAGAGTTTTAGGGGAGAATTGTGACCACAGATTGGCAGGCTCAAACTTGCTCTAGGACCACACAAATGGCAGTGTCCATACTACTGAGGGGTCACGCCGGGACTTTCTCTCCGCTAGCTTGTGTGTTCGTGTTAGTATTTTGTTGAATATTATTTGGAATGCACCTTTGGAGGCAGACGATTTAAAAAGGGGGGGCGCGGAAGGGCG
>NC_087200.1:48157960-48165460 GCF_015104395.2 Macrobrachium nipponense
ATTGGTAAAGGGGGAAAGCGAATTTTATCAACTTTTGACTGAACCGTTTGGGAAATCAGAAGGTGTAAGGGAAAGCTAAGTCTTTAAAAAAAATGGGTTCAAGGGACAATTGACTGTTTGTAGATCCTTTGTCAAATAGATTATAATGCTAAGTTTGTATGTACATTCTTGGTTAAATAGTTTGGGAAAAATAAGTACAAGAAGGAAGAGAAGTTTGTTAATTCTTGTTTAAATCCCTTGGAAAAAAGGAGTGCAAAAGAGCAACGAGCATTGTAAAATCTTCAGGTTTTGGACCAAGAATGGGAAGGAAAGGTAACTAAATTTTGTAGGTCGTGATATGAAAAATGAAAAATACTAAGGACTTCATTGTTCGTAAATTATGGATAGAATTTAATATTTTATTCCCTGCCTTCAAGTTTCTTCAAACCGACTCTCGCTCTGTTCGGTTCCTCTTCAATATAATTAATAAAGGTCTCACCGATATGAAGCATAAAAGCAGAAAATAAACGAGATGTGATTTTATAGCCTAAATTATAAACGTCCTTTATATTATGGCTTTTTATTATATACAAAATCAAATTAAACAGAGATGTTCTCAAAGCTCTACAAGAACCATTTGAACTTGATTTGTTTTAGCATGGAAATAATAAATATTTGTTTTATCATGCAAATAATAAAATGATATGGCGTATCTAAATATTAACATTAAGTAAACTTTTTTTTTTGCGAAATTAAATTAAATTATTTACGGTTTTGCTATGACTCGTAAAATTATGACATTATCACCCATTACCCCACCACACGTTTTACTTCATAATGCCGAATATATCAATTTAAAAACTCCAAAAGTAGGAGAGGTTTTATATATCTTGTGTTCATGAGGCAAATACTGAATTTTGGCTTTTTTTCAAAAAGAGGTCTTATTATGCCCCACGAAAAATATTCACGAAAAGATTAAATTGGAATAACGTACTTTGCTAAAGGTTAACTTACCTTGCATTTCGTCCTTTCATTTTCTTCACAGAAGCAAAGTTCAGAACAATCGTCTTTTTCGTTTTTGTACAGCTGAAATATATATCATTATAATTGTGAATAGTATTGGGCACTTTATAGAGCATGTAATAAAGAAAACGTTTCCTGTAGGGCAAAGTTTTGTGCTGGTCCCTAACACCCCTTCCCTTTAACACCCTAGACTCCCCTACCCCCTCCCCTCAACAAACAAATTTATTATATATATTATATATATATATATATATATATATATATATATATATATATATATATATATATATATATTATACATCTCACATTATGACCAAGTGGTTAACCACTCGCAAGTCGAAAAACCTACACAAAAATAAAATCCTCTTAGATTTAGGATTTTTAAACAATCTTGAAATTTACATAGGCAGTAAAGGACACTAAACCTAGCAGGCAGGACACAGGAACCAACCTGAGCCAAGGAGCTAACAAGGACTTAAGAGGAGACGAAAGGATTAAGCCTACTTACCCTAAGACTAGATCCTTCCTCGATTATGTGAGTCTTGACGTCCCAGTCCCGTTTGACCTCGCAGTATCCTGCGAAATTAGGTCATAGAGTAAAACAAGGGATGTAATGACAATAACGGCAAATGCGTAGTAAGAAGAAAGATATGGATGACACAAATGGAAAGCAAAACATGAATAAGAACATGAAAATTATAGATATTTTTTTGTCATTCTAGATTTACCTTAATAGAACTCTTTAAAATTAGGTGAGAGAGTAATGGAAGGGATGTAAGAAAAATGACGATAAATGCATAGAAAGGAGGGAGGTGTGGGTGAAATGGAAGGGAAAGCATGAATAAGAAAATTAAGATTATGTACATTTTGTTTTTACTGTAGATTGTCGTTAAACGTACCCTGCAAGATTAGGTCATAGAGGAATGGAAGAGATGAAAGGAAAATAACGACCAATAGATAGTAAGGAAAGAGGTATGAGTGAATAAATGGAAGGAAGGATATGGATAAGAAAATTAAGAGTACATGTTAAAAGGTATGTATCAAGGAAAATATTTATTTGTTGAAGTCTTTACTCTGCTAAAGATTTTGATAAATGAAATCATAAATAATATTTTATTTCTCATTAGTCTTCAAATTGTATTCTTTCATATTAAAGAATTTTTTTACGTTGTCTTAGGAGTAAAAGGATAGCTAAGATCCCAAACAGAATGAAATAATAAAAAAAAAAAATATATATATTTCTTTTAATATGAGGGTTGCAGTTTAATAGGATGCTACTGATCGATTGCAATTCAAATGCTTTGAGTAATGCAAATTAGGTGGCTTTGAAGATCCCCTCTGGCATCAAAATTCAAAGGGAAGTTTCATTACTTTTATATGAATTGTTGTTTGAATTTATAGTTGATGTGGTTACATGCATTATGTCTATGCATACTTACCTTAAAATATATATATATATATATATATATATATATATATATATATATATATATATATATATATATATATTATATATATATATATAATACATATATATATATATATATATATATATATATATATATATATATATATATATATATATATATATATATACAGTATAAAGGCCCATTGAAACACTTTTAACACTTTTACAACTATCATGACATTTCAGTTAAACTCGGTATAGCAAGTAACTTATTTCTTAGAGCCCTGAGAATTTGCTCACCAGATTTTCCTGACAAAGAACATGAAACAATCAGTAATCAACTTATCTTGTTGAAATACCCCAAGCGCATAATACAAAAAGTCATACATAAAGCTAACAAACCCACAAAAATTAAAGAAAGTGAAAAATTCACAAACAACATAATGCATCACGTGGATAATTTATGAGAGATCACACAAACTTTCGTACCTTTACTTGTCTGAATACATTGGGGAAATCCTTAATTAAAGTTCAGCAGAAATCAGTTTCTAAAGACGTAATAGTCAATAAAATCCCCTGTACAGATTGTGATAAGTCATACTATGGATTCACAGGAAAATCTCTCTCAGAGAGATCAACTCAACATACGCACTCAGTTAGGTATGGACAGCACAGTTTGGCAATTTTCCATCCTATAAATAACACAAACCATACCATGCATTGGAACTCATCCCCAAATTTGATACAAAAGCAGCTGTCGATACAAATATCAGATGGTGGAATCTTCACTGATAGAACAACATATAAATATATATATATATATATATATATATATATATATATATATATATACATATATTATATATATAGATATATATATATATATATATATATATATATATATATATCTATATATATATAAGCATAATAAGAGAAAAATTAGTTTTGCTTCATGAACATGAGACTCAAATCTCATATGCATCAATACAGAACGAGTACAATAACTAAAAAATAATGCATATCCCTATCTTACGCTCAGGAAGGGTTGTAGTGGGCACTGTAGTAGTTGTGGTAGTAGTTGTAGTCGTAGTAGTCGTAGTAATGATGGTCGTCGTGGAGAATGGTTGTGCAGGTGCAGCGTGGGGCACCGTGTGGTCACTCTGGGGTGTGCTGGCTACCTTTCTAGCCTGGAGTCTTGTACCATCCTCCTCCCAGCCCGTGATGTCTACATCGGCGTAGACTGGGTTACTGTTCGACTCGTACCCCGGGTCGTAGGGGATGTGGTCGTCGATTCGGTCGCCCTTGTGCAGCGATGACGCGTATTTTTCTTCCTCTGACGACCAGGGAAGGAAGAAAGTCAGATGCACTTTTTTTTTCTTACAGGGGTGAAGGGCTTGTTGCAAAGTGCTTGGTTGTATATTAGTTTCACTGAGTTGTTTGAAACTGATCAGGTAAATTAGACCAATATTTCTAAAATGATAAATATATAGCATCTCTCTCTCTCTCTCTCTCTCTCTCTCTCTCTCTCTCTCTCTCTCTCTGTTCTTTTGATTTTTTGGAATGTATTATAGAAAGTTGACTAATAGCTCTCTCTATCTATTCTCTCTCTCTCTCTCTCTCTCTCTCTCTCTCTCTCTCTCTCTCTCGTGCGGGCGCGCGCGAGCGATTTCTTCGCTTGGCAGAATTTCCTGAACGTATTGTAGGAAGTCAGACAAATCTACAATGCTGCATGGGTTTCTCTCTCTCTCTCTCTCTCTCTCTCTCTCTCTCTCTCTCTCTCCTCCACTCGAAATCAAAACTAATTATTTTAGATTCAGTACATAATGCAGGAATAAGGATTGCGAGTTGTGCCTTTAAATCGTCTCCAATCCCAAGCCTTTTGATAGATTCAGGGGAACTACCTCTAGATTCATGTCGTTAGATATCACTTGTTCGATACTGGCATAGAATCCAGAGGATTCCTGACTCATTAACTTGCAAAGCAGTTTTAATTATAAATATTTTAACCTTTATGAATATAATCCGCGTTATCCAAAACATTTTGGATACAGTTTTAAAAATTTTAGAAGATTATTTTATTCTGGCCATATAAGTATTCTGTTGTGCCCCCTTGGAAGCTTCCTTCTGTGGAGCACTTCAGGTTCTTCACTGGTAGCAAGGAAGAAGTGAGTGCTGAGATGCTGCGCATCTCCTATTTAGAACATTTGGCGGACCATGATGGCTAAGTCATAGTTTTTACAGATGGATCCAAGTCTGACGCAAGCGTGGCTATGGAGTTGTATTTACCAATTTTAATAAGAGTGGAAGGCTGCCAGATCAGGCATCCATTTTTACAGCAGAGTGTTATGCAATCCTAACTGCCCTTAAAGAGATTGCTTGTCATTCTGGAGAACACTTTGTTATATGTTGCGATTCACTGAGTGTCTTGCAAGCTATTGATCATTTTAATTCACTCCATCCTATCATTATTGAAATTTTAGAGTGGCTTAAGCTGCTTAGGATTAGTGGTAGTAAAGTATCTTTCTGTTGGTCCCCTGCACAGGAAACGAACTTAGCAGACTCACTTGCCAAAACAGCTGTTAACCAAAGTAATACAGGAGCCAGAAAACCAAAAATGAAAGAAATAGCTACCACCATCTTTCCTTGGAAGTATTCATCAATGACTAGGCAAAGGGAAGAAATACTTAGTTGGCTTAGAATAGGCCATACAAAAATGGCACATGGCTTTCTGATAGTGCGGATCATCAGCCTTATTGTAGCGACTGCTTGGTACCATTGACAGTCAGACACCTGATAGTTGAGCACCCCAGTCTTTCAGATGAGAGAAAGAGGTACTTTCCTTCACGTTGCAGGGGAACTGAAGATGGATTTTCCCTTACCAAGATTTTAGGGGCAGATTTACTGAAAGCATCCTGTTTAATTTTATTAATGCCATTGGTATTTTGAATAAATTTAAATTTTTACTATTAATTTTGTAAGTTTATAGGTTTTACGATTATTAATTTTTTTTATCATGGGGATTTCCCCTTGTTAATTTTATTTGATTTCATTTAAAGGAATTTTTTTTGTTTTTTATTTTAAGTTAATAATTTTGTCTTGTGTGTGTATTTGTGTGCATATGAATGTATTTGCTCGTTTGGATATGCATACATAAGCTTTTTATATTCCATTGTAGTGGCGTCAATAACCATTAGCAGTTGTGACGCCAGATAATCTTTAATAAATCAATCAAATCAATCTCTCCCCCCACTCTCTCTCTCTCTCTCTCTCTCTCTCTCTCTCTCTCTCTCTCTCTCTCTCTCTCTCTTTTCGTTTGGCAAACTTTCCTGAATGTATTGTAAGAAGTCAGGCAAATCTACAATGCTGCATGAGTCTCTCTCTCTCTCTCTCTCTCTCTCTCTCTCTCTCTCTCCCTTTTCGTTTGGCAGACTTTCCTGAATGTATTGTAAAAAGTCAGGCAAGTCTACAATGCTGCATGGGTCTCTCTCTCTCTCTCTCTCTCTCTCTCTCTCTCTCTCTCTCTCTCTCTCTCACTCAGAGCTCACCTTTGTAAACGGAACTCGTACCCACACCGTTATTTTGACTGTTGTAGTTGTAGCTGTATTTGTGACTGTTGCTGCCGTAGTTCTTCGGGTTATCTTGCGTCGGGGCAACTGGGTCAGGTAGTAGGATGTCGGCTCTGATACCCAGCTGGGCCAGATGGTAGGTCAACTGGGACTCGACTGAAATAGAGAAGGTATATATGTCATTGGTTCTTTTGGGGAAATGATAAAAAAGATAAAGATAAAATGAGAAAAGATT
This sequence comes from Macrobrachium nipponense, assembly GCF_015104395.2. Lineage (NCBI taxonomy): Eukaryota > Metazoa > Arthropoda > Malacostraca > Decapoda > Palaemonidae > Macrobrachium > Macrobrachium nipponense. Next base: position 48,164,172 of record NC_087200.1, read on the forward strand.
ATTATGTAAATAAAAACATAAAACAAAAGGAAATGCACAGTAATTTCTTCGGCGCAATCGAGTTTTCTGTACAGCAAATAATGCTGTATGAGTCGTGACCCAGGAACCTTTCAGCCAAGCCCGGTGTTGGCATGTCGTAGAGAATTGCTAGGCGCACGATTATGCCAACTTTAACCCTCTGAGGCTAGAGGGCTGCAATTTGGTATGTTTGATGATTGGATGGTGGCCTGGGTACCCGGGTGAGTAACATGACAGTTTGGAGCCTTCTATCCTCAATAGGTTTTAAGAAAAAGTGCAGACAGAAAAAGTGAGGACGGACAAATAAAAAGCTATCTCAATAGTATTACTTTTCAGAAAACTATAACGGATAGAAATAAAAATATTTATAATATACAAATAAAGAAACAATGGGAATTTATAGGTGAAAATGAAAATTATAATGATATGATTATCTTTTCTCAAATGAAATGTCTAGAAATTTTCTAAATTCCTGAAAATGGTCAAATTATGCCAATAGAAAGATGTCTCATGAATTTATTAACAAGTATTAATAAAATCAGTGTTTTTTTTAACTGTATGTTTTCTTTAGATGTGAGTTTTTCATTTGCAATGAATCATTCCAAGTTCATTCATAGTGTACGAATACGGGTTATACCAAGTAATCGAAACAATAGGGTATATCAATACTTTATATTTTTATGAAAATTTTTCTATTTCTTTCTAACAGGAGTATCTGGAACGCCAAAGAGAAATGGATCTATGTGATTAACTAATGCTTAGAATTCAGTTGACAAACTCATTGGATTTTTCTTTCCTTGCTCTATATAAGACAAGGAAATCGGAATATGGCCGTCAGGTCGACAGTCAGTTGCAAGTATTTATTGAGCGTTGACATTCATATGCATGGAATTCTTGTGCGTGAAGTTATACTTATGTCTTGATATAAAAGATTTTATAATACTGAATACCAAAACATTTCCTTGGGACGGGATAATCAACCAGTCACAATGCAACTTGACAGAGGCGCAGAGCACATTCCTGAATTTAGGCCAAGAGTCTCACAGCTCAATGAAGATTCATCCTGGAGGAAAAGGGATTGAGACAAGAAACACTCTTTACCTTCACAGTTTTGGATGAACTCGTCATTAAAAGAATTCGATAAAAAAAATATCCTCCCCCTGTAAGATCCTGACTAAACTTCTTCAGGAAGGCATCAAGCAACTATGAAAGAGCTAGTTATAAAAAAAGAGACCAACGAACTAAGAATACAAATAATATACTAATGGACA
>NC_087200.1:48170460-48172960 GCF_015104395.2 Macrobrachium nipponense
AAGAATAGCATAGGTCCCCTAAGGGTCAATAAAGGAAACCAGGTGAACTCAGACTTATAAAACACTTATTGAATACGTTTTTTTGCAAGTGTTTTCTTAATTAAGAAGACATTACCTCAATACGGAAACCTGCTATTAAATATGAAGGGGCAGAAGCGTTGGATAAGATAATATTTACAGAAGAGGAAATTAAAATCAAAATAGACAAACTCAGCCAGTTCATATCTCCTGGCAGGGATGGGATTCATCAGAGAGAAATTAAAGAGCTAAAAGACGAGATAGTTCATAACATACATAAACTCCACAGAAAAAGTGCAGAACAACGAAAAGCACCGAAAGGATGGAAATTATGTAATGTGCCACCAGTTTACAAAAAAGCTCCAAAAGAGCTGGGAAATTATAGACCAATCTGTCTAACGTCAGTCTTTTGTAAGATTTTTGTGTCCATAATTGCTAACATAATTGTGGATCACATTGAAAGAAACAACTGGTTGTAGGAGAAATAGCAGACTGGATTGAAGAGGGGCTAACTTATAGAAAACAGAGGATCGTAATAAACTGTGAAGAATCAGAATGGGCAAATGTGACAAGCCAAGTTCCTCAGGGTTCTGCCCTTGTCTCGCTCTTGTTTTTTATTTGCATTAATGGCAATGATCTAGACTTAACTAGCAGGATAGCCAAATTTGCAGATGACACCAAACTACGTATAAATGCAGCAGATCCAGATACAGTGGAAAGTTTAAGAAATGATCTAAAGAAAATAGGATAGTGCACAAAAAGATGGCAAATGCCCTTTAACTTGGATAAGTGTGAAGTGTTACCAATAGGAAAAAGACAACATGCTGCGTAGGAATGGCATAAAAAGTGTAGAACAAGAAGAGTACATTGGAGTCATTATTATCAAGGACTTAAAATCCACAAAACAGTGCATAAGCTGAAAAGAAGGCACAAAAACTAATGGGATACATTAAGAGGTAGTTCAAGCACAGAAACAAGGAAAAGGTGTTGCAGCTCCACACATCAATAGCTAGACCTCATCTTGAATATGCAGTACAGTTTTGGTCACCAACACTAGAAAGGACATAAACAGATTAAAAGGGGTCCAAGCAAGAGCCACAAAGTTAATTCCATCCATCAGCCAAATAGGTTTCCAAGGACGACTAGAGAGCCTGAACATGCATGGCTTAGAAACACGACACCAAATAAAAATATTCAAAATACTGAAGGGCTTAACAAAAGTAGACTTTTACCTATTTACGTTAAATGAAAACCAGACAAGAAATAATGGAAGGATACTGGAACTGAGGAGATATAACACATCCCATTGTGGGAACTTCTTTACATACAAGGCATGTAACACATGGAATAAACTGCCACCAGAAGTTGTAAACAGGAACAGTGTGAGAGAGTTTTAAAAAAAAGCTAGACAAAATCATTAGGACACTGTGAATGAACAGTAAAACCTGCTCCAAAAGATAAGTGAGCACACGATGTCTCCTCTGATGGACTAGTAAGTCTTTGAGACATCCTAATCCTTGTAACTCCTCGTAACTCCTTGCAAAATGCTATGTTCATTCTCTCTCTCTCTCTCTCTCTCTCTCTAACACACCCCTTTTGATAGAATTACTGGAATGTAATGTGAAAGGTAAACAAAGGTTTTCGTGAGTTTATGGTAGGAAGTAAGACAAATATTTCTGAAATGCTACGCATATATTCTCTCTCTCTCTCTCTCTCTCTCTCTCTCTCTCTCTCTCTCTCTCTCTCTCTCTCGACTGCCAAGAATACAAGTACCTCTTTTCACGCATCCATGAGTCCATTCACACCCACACCACAACAATGCGTATACTCTCTCTCTCTCTCTCTCTCTCTCTCTCTCTCTCTCTCTCTCTCGTTCTATTTCCGGAGGCGTTCAAATCACGACGTTCAATACAGTAGGGAAGAGCTTTTATGTCATTTTCATATTTTTGCCAACGCCTGAATGAATACCAGTTGCTTCCTGTTCACGAAAAAAATGGTGTAGACGATTCAGCGGTTGGATGAAATGCATGTTCTCCCGACAATGAAGGATGTTTTAGACTGTCTCTCTCTTTGCGTATTTATTTTGTATATTATATATATATATATATATATTATATATATATATATATATATATATATATATATATATATAGCGTGTGTGTGCATGTATGTATCAGCCTTTTCAATGTTAATAGCAACGCACAACTGGATGGATTCAGATTGTTCCCGAATCCTTCCCTGACTAACCATAGGGTCGTTTCCATTATTATATTGTGGTGAACAAACAGCTATTCACATTGAATTAAAAGCAATAATGAAAATCGTGTCTTTAGTACTTGGTCATATTAATTTCCATCACTATCTAGGTTCCTATCCATATATCGCCATAAGCTGTGATTTCTTTCGATTAATTCCCAACCGATATTCTAACCAACCAGCTCAATAGTATGCTTTAACACGAAATTGAACTAATTTTGTCTTT
>NC_087200.1:48177960-48185460 GCF_015104395.2 Macrobrachium nipponense
TTTCATATGTGTTTAACCGAAGGGGAAATTTTTTGTCGATAAGGACATTTGTCGGTCTCCCGGGCGCGAAACATCGAAACCAACAAATCCAGGACGACAGTGAAGCTTAAACCCACACCAGCCACTGCAAGAGGCTATAAGTTTATACCGTCTCTCATCTACAAATACCTATCGCTCTCAGGTATTCGTTGTTTGGAGACTGCATCAACCACCACAACCTTGGTAAACATTGTAGTGCTTTTGACAGCACGTAGCCATTATATAAGTCACTCACATTATCGTGATTCATATACATACATTGAGCTACAAATGTCCTATAATGTCTAATTTGCTCTACCTCGGAATTAATATATTTTCATATATGTTTAACTGAAGGGGAATTTTTTTGTCGATAAGAGATTTGTTAGCTCCCGGGCGCGAACCATCGAAACCAGCAAATCCAGGACGACAGTGAAGCTTAAACCCCACACCGCCACTGCAAGAGGCTATTAAGTTTATACCGTGCTCTATCTACAAATACCTATCGCTCTCAGGTATCGTTGTTTGGAGACTGCATCTAAAACAACACCACAACCTTGGTAACATTGTAGTGTTTTTGACAGCACGTAGCCATTATATAAGTCATCTCACATTACCGTGATTCATATACATACATTAAGCTACAAATGTCCTTTAATATCTAATTCGCTCTAGCTCGGAATTAATATATTTTCATATATGTTTAACTGAAGGGGAATTTTTTTGTCGATAAGAGATTTGTTGGCTCCCGGGCGCGAACCATCGAAACCAAGCAAATCCAGGACGACAGTGAAGCTTAAATCCACACCACCACTGCAAGAGGCTATAAGTTTATGCTGTCTCTCACCTACAATTGTCTGTCACTCTCAGGTATTTGTTGTTTGGAGACTGCATCAACCCACCTTGACCTTGGTAACGTTGTAGTGCTTTTGACAGCAAGAAGCAATTATATAAGTCATCTCACATTACTGTGATTCATATACATACATTGAGCTATAAATTTCCTTTCATATCTTATTCGCTCTACCTTGGAATTAATATATTTTCATATATGTTTAACGAAAGGGTAATATTTTGTCGAGAAGAGATTTGTCGGCTCCCGGGCGCGAACCATCGAAACCAATCAAATCCAGGACGACAGTGAAGCTAAAACCCACACCACCACCACAAGAGGCTATAAGTTTATGCCGTCTCTCACCTGCAAATATCTGTCACTCTCAGGTATTCGCTGTTTGGAGACTGCATCAACCCACCTCGACCTTGGTAACGTTGTAGTGCTTTTGACAGCACAAAGCCGTTATATAAGTCATCTCACATTACCGTGATTCATATACATATGTCGAGCTATAATTACCTTTAATATCTAATTTGCTCTACCTCAGAATTAATATATTTTCATATATATTTAACCGAAGGGGAATTTTTTTGTCGATAAGAGATTTGTCGGTTCCTGGGCGCGAACCATCCAAACCAAACAAATCCGGGATGACAGTGAAGCTTAAACCCACACCGCCACCGCAAGAGGCTACAAGTTTATGCCATCTCTCACCTACAAATATCTGTTGCTCTCAGGTATTCGCTGTTTGGAGACTGCATCAACCCACCTCGACCTCAGTAACATACAATACTGCCCGCTTGATTGTTTAAGGCAACACATACTATTAGTTTGACCTGATGGGCGGTATGGCTTGTTCTGTGGTTTGTTAATAACCCTATGATTTCGTAAAGTGACTTTGTCTCGTAACATGAAGAAGCCTCAACAGTATTAATTTCATCATATATATATATATAATATATATATATATTATATATATATATATATATATATATATATATATATATATATATATATTAATTGTTTAAGGCAACACATACTATTAGTTTGACCTGATGGGTCAATATGGCTTGTTCGGTGGTGTGTTAATAGCCCTACGATTTCGTGAAGTGACTTGTATTAATTTCATTATAGAGAACATTAGTGCAAACTAACAAGGATAGAATTAATGAAGTAATTCTCCATAGAGAGCAAATAAGATTACACAATGGCAATTTCTCAAAATATAGAGACTAGGAAGTAACACTAAATCAGCAATTAATTCAAAACAATGTATAAACAAGCTAGGCTTTGAAATGATCTCTAAAGCTATAGCAATATTTTGCTGGCTAAAATTTTCCCAGTCGAATGGAATGCTAAGTGCCTAGAATAGGGCACTGTGCCAATTGTGGCACTTTTATGATAGTAGTTAATGATGATGTACTAATATATAAGGCCAGAATAGCTGGCGGATGTGGCTCTGGCTAAGCAGAGCATACAATGGGAATAAATGACTAAAGGCAGTGAAGAAGAGGAAAGGAAACTATGGAAGAGAAGATATAGACAGTACAAAAAATAGAAAGTTACAAAAGGATAAGAAGGAAGTAAAAGTAGCAGAATCTGGCACTCTCCTCTGGATGGAGAGGGTCAGAATTCTCTATAAGAGGGTGGCACTGTTTCAGACAATAGTGCAGAGAGACTATTGACTCTCATACGGTTCCTGAAAACCTCGACGCCCTTCTTCCTTCAACCTCTCCGAGGTCCAAAGAAGTTTGGGGGCCTTGAAAAATTCAAGCCCTTTGAAGATGCTGAAGGGGCATCGGCTCTGGCTGCTGCGACAATTGGGGCCTTGGCTCTCGCCCCCGTGCCTAATAATACATGGCTCAGTTCCCTGAGTTCTTTGGCCAAATAGGATTCGGCAGAGTCAATACTCCGGGACCGGTTATCTGCTGACGGTCATGGAGTGGATGAGGTAATGGTATTCAGGATGGGCTTACCTGTTGGGATGACTGACTTTGGGGCGTTTTGCTAGGTTGCACTGTTGGTGGATTGTCCGCTATGGTCATGGGTGTCCTGGAGGATTCCTATTGGAATTGGCTCTTCCTCGACTGCCGACTCGGGTAGTGGGGCCAAGCCAGCGGAGGAAAAGTGAACGGGACTTAGAGCTCTGGGAGGGAGACTTGAGTCTTGCCTTGGCACTGGCTCTGAGCCCATTCCTGGCTTAGTGAGAGGACTCGAACGTGGCTCAACATCCATGAGGGATGGAACCTGGCACTGTCTGGTACATTCAAGTTGCACTGGCTGTGCAGAGGCCCGTAGGACGGGTCTGGAGCTATGCGGGGGTGGGGGCCCTGATGTGGTACAAAGGTAGGAGGAGACTTAAAATCTGGTCCTAGCAGGACATCAAAACCTCCTAGCATATAGGTTGCTACTGCCATGGTACATATCTTAGAACGGTGAGGTTGTGTGATTCTTAACCGGACAGTAGGGAAGAACATCTTGACATGGTTGAGGCTCTCTATTGTGATGAATTGGTGCCTATCAATCTGAGCTTCATAAAGAATTTTATCCTCTCAAATGATGGATACCTGCACACTAATGTCATTGAAAGCTCGGACCTGGTGGGCAGGATAGTGACCTCTGGGAGGCCTAAAGCTGAAGGATTTGTCACTGACATAGCAATGGCAGGAACAGGAGCTTTCTTTGGGCATCCCACCCAGGCAGCAGTATGCCCATGCACTTTGCATGAGTCACAGAAACTCTTGCTAAAATCAGGCCTGGGCCTGTCGTTTCTATTCCAATGGCCGTTATTCTTATTATTAGGATGAGGAGTAGCGACAACTTGCAGAGGAGGATCCACATTTGAGAGGTACTGCTCTGTGGTGTGACCTGGTTTATTGCAACACCCACACACAGGTTTCCATGGAGGAATATTGGGGCGCTGGGTAGGCTGAGAGGTGGCAATAGGAGTGAGAGGGAGAGCAGGGCGTATTTTCTTCTTTAAAGAACTCTACGGCGGATGTTAGGTGTCATAGGCATCTGCACATTTACAGCACTCCAAGATAGTTTTAGGGGCCTTGTCCACCAAGTGGGTGGCAAGATCAGGGCGAGTGTAGGACAGGAAGTCCTCTAATTGAAAGAGTTCTAAGACCTCCTCAACAGATGTTGCTCTGGAGGCCTTTGTCTACCGATGGAGTGCCGGTGTCTTCTTGGCTACCCACTCTGTCCATGTTTGGTTAGCCTCCTTGGGGATAGTCCTCCATTTCTGCCTCTACTGGTCTGGGGTTAACTCGTAAGCCCCAAGGATTGCCTCTCAGACCAGGGCGAGATCTTGTAGCTCATTCAGGGGAAGGGCCTCGAATGCAGTTTGCCCTTTGCCAGTGAGATGCTTAACAAGGAGGAGAGCCACGTCCTGATGGCTTGGATTGAAGTTCTCGAACACCTGCTCGACATGATCGAGCAAGGTGTCAGGTTTGCTATTGTCCCAAGTCCTAATGAGGCCCCCATGCTGTGGAGGTGAGAGTTAGGGGTGCCAGAGTGGCACTCTGGACTTCCATAGCCAGTTGATGTGCTCTTTCAATCTCCTTTTCAGCTGCTTGAAATGCTCTTTCAGCTGCTTCTCTTCTCTCTTGTGCTTCCCTCTCAGCTGCTTGAAATGCTCTTCCAGCTGCTTCTCTTTTTTATTGTGCTTCCCTCTCAGCTGCTTGGAATGCTCTTTCAGCTGCTTTTCTTTTTTCTTGTGTGTTCCTCTAAGCTGCTTGGAATGCTCTTTTAGCTACTTCTCTTCTCTCTTGTGCTTCTCTCTTCTTCTCCCTTTTGGCTGCTCTCTCTAGGGCTGCTTCATTCAGCTTATCGTTCACCCAATTTATCAGTTTTGCGCCCTCCAGCCCCATGGTTCTTTCGGCTTCTGTGAAGGCCTTAGCCTCCTCCAGTGCTGTGTTACTGGTCATTTTCTCAGCAGTAAAAACTAGTAGTCTAGCCTGGGAATAATAGGATGGAAAGCAGTCAGAAAACTGCAAATGTCTCCAGGGATATGCCAAATAATCAACGCTAATACTTCGCTAGAAAAGTCATGGTGTAGCAAATGAACTTTGTAAACTCAGAAACCTCAGCTCGAGTACTGCTTTGTAATGGGATCTGTAAATGCCAGTTCAACTGGGTTGTAAATAACAACAAATAAAGTATTTGGTACCATGCGTTCACAGAAAACTCAATGCGAAAAAACGTGGCCCATGTAGTTGATAAAATAAAATGTATACATTTTTTTTTATCGTATCGAGTACGAAAACAAAAAGGGGATAAAATTAATTTTCTTATTTTTTACCAACACAAATCCTTGGTCTATCTTACTCTTTCAACCTACCTATGCTCAGAATCCATATTTTTACGCTAGCGTCGTAAACACTAAAGGGACGAGGAAGAACTAGAATAAATGTTCTCACCACTGTGTAATTTACCGACTTCACACAACTCCCTACATATTCTTTTCCCCTTGTTATCTCTCGTGAACCTAAGACCTCCCAATTACAACAATTTAAATCCCCGGAGAATTTGGCCTTCACACGGGTTGGGTAGACAGAACGGGGAGAAACCACACCTAGCTTTTCAAGGCCGCATTAGGGGAATTTAGGGAAAGAGAAAACCATGTGCCCTTTTTGTAAAGCAATGTGTATTTGCCCTAATTATTTCTCTCTACACAGAAATAAAAAACGCTTACCGTTGATTTTCCTTATTCAAACATTAGATGAGTTTATGCGAACACTTTGTTTTTTCTTTTTTATTATTTACTCTTCTGTTCTTTTGTTCATAAATAGGGCAGTGGATAGGCTCGATTAGACACGTGACCAGTGATTTCCTATCATGTTTAGACCTGCAAGCGACCAGTGAGAGAGAGATAGCACTCAGACACAATGGTTCACATTAAAAATCCTAACAACGAAATCTCTTTACAACACAAGATTCGATGATTTACACCTGGAATTCACGAAATATGGCTCCTATTTTTGTTTTAAATTTTCTCCTTAAATACCCATATGCTTTATGCAATGGCACATCAAAAAGGAAGCTAAGGTTAAATCTATCTCTCTCTAGTCTATCGACATTCACATGGTTCTCTCTTCCTATCGCTGTAATGGCAGTCAGATTTTATACCCCTAACTAGAATACCTCGTTCTACACAAATAACTAAAAAATTAAATTTACCTTTTTCCTGTTGTGGGGATTTAAGAAACCTTGTTTTTTGCTTGCTCATAAATATATTGAAAGGAATTCGGGTTCGTTTCTTTCGTGATACCAGTTTAACGATCACTACGACTGGAAATGAAAATTATTTTCACGTGCGACTGGGGATAATTGCCATTTTCTTATGACCTGCGTGTTCCCTCTTTGAAAATGCAGTCTAATACTCTTAAAAATGGCCTTAACTGGAGGGATGAGATTACAGAAATATCTACGGCAGAGGACCAACATTACTGTAAAAGGAGGAATTTACATAAACTCTGGACTTTAGTTTTAAATGAACTATATTTGCATTAAGTTACAGTAGGTCCAGGAACTAATGAGGTGGTTGATTGTCGATCCACCGGAAACATTTGGCTGGGAAAGGAACCAGACACGGAGATCAGAATTTCCACAAAATGTGATATTTCAGTGTAAGCTTTATTCCAAAGGGTTCCCAATTTCTCCCACAATCAGGCCCATTGTTTGTCTGCAAAGAGATTGCATTCTAGCATCAGAACTAAGGAGAGGAACATGTGGGGAACGTTACATACTACTTGCTCTTAGCTGAAAATTTTGCTTCAAATAACTAGGAAATGTTTACTAGCATCGCAGCATTGAAACAAAATTGGGGAGTGAGAAACTGAACAAAGAAGGGGGGAAAGTTGCCTTAGAATAATGGGAATGAAATACAGACTAGAGACAAAACAATTCACTGACTGCACTAAATCAACGTCTCAAAGTACCTGGAAATCCATAGTTTGATAGTCTTCTTATCTGCTGATATTTCAGTGCACTATGGAGGTACAAGAACACTTGTGGGGTCCCCAAGGGGGAAGGGGAGAAGTAGGGGTGAAGTGGAGCCTGAAGGACTTGAAAAAGTCTGAGAAAGTTCTGCTTCTGAGCGGTTATGAGAGGCTCTGAGGAAGAGCTGCTGCGGCCCCGCTCTTTTGAAATCTCGCAAGGGTAGGCTCTGCCCTAATCCAAGGTCCCCTGTGGAAAGTTGGTCCCTGATATAATAGGAAATAACAACTTTGTGCAGAGTTTTTACATAATTCCGTTCAAGGATAATATGAGTTTATTCTAAAAAATTAGCAACTTCCTATTTCATTTAGGTACCTCCCAAAAAATTCGTGAAATTTTGACTTTTTTTTTTTTGTTTTTTTTTTTTTTTGCCCCAAAAAAACTCTTCTTTTTTCACTTTACAGATTTTGACCTCCATGGGTCTGAATCCTTCTCTGGTCGTCACAGATTGTAAATAGTAGATTTAGACAGGATTCCCTGAATGTTTGTGTGTATATAGGTTTTGTATTTCTTAAAAATATTTTGGTAAATTATTTTTATATATACTTATTTTATTAATATATTTGTAATAAATATTAAATTTGTAGAGGGGTATTTTTCATCTTTTCAGTAGTGTTCTGTAATACTGAAATTGATTTTATATATTA
>NC_087200.1:48190460-48194772 GCF_015104395.2 Macrobrachium nipponense
AAGACTTCATAGACAATAAAAGAAAATATTTAACCCAACTAACACCATGTTTTCATAATTTTAAAAATCTTGGACACCTGTAAAAAAGAAAAATCAAGACAACGTCTTTAATAAGTCCATGAATACATACTCCAAAGATTCCTACTAATACCAAAAACAAAATTCTTGTGATTCATGACACTACGAAGCGCATTGAAAACTTCAAGCAGTGCATTGTGATGGCGTGTCTGCGCGCTCTACTTTTCGGTGCTACTCGCTTCGAAATTTACCTCGGGCGATAATCTCCGTTGCATTGCCTTCGGAAAATCAAAATAAATGTTTTTCTTTCTTTTATATAAAGAATCCACAACTACTACGCTGTGATTCTCACTGGACGTCTTCCACAGTGCAACGTGTTGATTTTAAGAATCGTTTTTCTGAGGTACTAGAATCTCTCTTGATTCTCTGGCAAAGGCAATGCAAAAATGAGATTTTTTTCTTTTAGTTGGTTGTTTTCTCTTCTGTCGTTAGTCCAGTGCAGTGCTGATTATATGGGATCTAGGTGCTGGTGGCACTAAAGGTGAAACTAGGGGGATAGTGCTAAGGACAGGGAGGAAAGAGCATGCAGTTCTTCATACTTATGTACAGCTGATGATGGCAGTGGTAGTGTGACACTTCGTCGCGTCACAAACTGGAATAAGATCCCTGAACTGTAGCAGTTGACAGTTAATTTCGTCTTATCATTAATTTCAGTGAAATGAACTGCATCCTGCTCTAGCTTAAGATTCTGACATTCACAAACTGGCACCAGATACTTGAACTGTAGCAGTTAACAGTTGATTTGATCTAATAATCAATTTAAATGAAATGAACTCTCTTCTGATTTAGTTCACGAACCTGATACTTTGATCCGTTTGTGGCTAACAGAGTATCACTTCTTGTCTACTGAGTGAATTTAGGCGAGCTCTATTCTTCTATATACAGGTTTCTTGTGTTTTTTCTTTGATGGCTCTCTCTCTCGTTTTTTTACATATTAATGATTCTTGGGAGGAGGTTTTGGAACATCGAGTGTTTCCTTCCTTTTCATCATTAAAATCTTTTATGAAGACTTTGAACTTTCCTCAAAACTTAGAACAGGGGTTTTCAAGATTAGATTTTGTTGATCAGCTTCACCCCATGAAGATCCTGCAGCTAGTTGATCTGCCAACTAGTAATTATCTAATTTAGTTATTGTAAGTGCTAGATAACAAAAAATATTTGAAATTTCTTCTGTATCTATTTCTTGGCTTGACCAAAGTTCTATGCAGAGCGTAAGACTTAAACATCAATTCACCCCTCTCTTGCAAAATGAAGCTATATTTCAAAATTGACACTTTGACTCTCGACCGATGATTTTCTGGTAGTAGAGACACAATTTGCTTGTTATTTTACGGTATTTATTTTTATTTAGCTGCACATGTACTATACAATATCATTTCGAAATTTATTGTTAATTTATTGTTATTAAAGAAGTTAAACTCTATTATTGCAGAAAAGGGTTTTTTTCAGGGATAACAGTTTCCATATTTGAGGGCCTTAATACCCTCATCTAGTTCTTAGTTTAATTTTATTATCAGTATTTCTAAATTTCAAGGCTTTTATGCTTTAAAGCTAACTTCCATCTCTGAATAAATGCTCTGCGGTTTTATTCAGTGTCTGGTCATCAATATTTGTATATATAATTTTTTCATACATGTTTCTTATGCCCACTCCTTCAGTTAAATAAGTTGTCTGATTCTTTTATATGTTTTCACTTATCCTGCCTCCCTCCTTTTACCCTGTAGGAAATTCCATTCTATTTTACTCTCGTTGGTGATTTTGATGTTTCATACATGATGATATGACAAAGGATCATCTCTCGTGCTCCCAAGAAGTTAAATGATTTCCAGCAATAACAAGGATGCGGTAATGGGTAATATTATTTTTTTTCTCTAATATTTGTTTACGTGTGTGGTTAATTCAGTCACTGGTAAGATTTTGTGTAGGTAGTTTGAAGTTCTTTTCAGCATTTAGGTTCTACCTTATTAGTATTTCATAAATCATCAGCGGGTGTTCGATCTTACAACCTACCCAAACTATATGGACATTATGAGTGTACCTGCTGTGAAGTTGGGCATAGAATGAAAATAATGAAAGAATAGAATGCTATTAAAGACATAAACAATATTATTTGCAGGACCTTCATAGGATCAAAACTCGATGCCTTATAGAACTGAAAGCCAAAAGTATTCTATGACTTGCACGTTATGTTTGCTTAAAGTTTCAGGGGTCAATTATATTAATGTTTCCATTCCTCGAACTTAACTTCCTCGAGGGCAGAGTCCCCAGGATGTATTGAGAGGAGTTAGTCAGTTAAGAGGGTGCGGGTGCTGCTAAAGACTTGTGCAGGTGTCGAATAGGAAAAGACAAAGAAGAAGAGCAAGGGCAAGAAGAAGAAGAAAGAGGAGGAGGAGGAGGGTGAAAGAAGTGCACTCGTGGAAGGAAGAATCGAAGAAGCGCAGGTGTTTCTTTTTTTATTCGTTCATATTTCTTTCCTACAAAGGTTTGCGACAGCACGTACTGATGATGTCTGACACAGGAGGCTGCAGGTGGTTGTGGATAGTGGAGAGAGGGTACAGAGGTTCGACTTGGGAGGAGGATATGATGAGAAGGGTGGCAGCAGCCGAAGGCACTGGCATTGCCTTCGTCAGGGCAGTCTTCAAGACCTCAGAGGCAGCCGTCATGGCCGCCACGCGCGCTGGGTAACTCTTTCCTGCAAAGCACATCTAGGGAGTCACGTCTCATACGGGCACTTGCTCTTTTTTGCACACGCGCGCGCACACACGCAGACATACACACATACACACGCACACACACGCAGGAACAAACACACACACACGCACAAATCATGAGTTTAGAAGTCACAGAGAATACAGTAATTATTCAGAATGTTACAGCCTTAAACTATCTTAGGATCTTAAAGATCACATTTTTAAAATCTAACAAAAAAAAACAATGTTTATCCCATTAGTTTCAATAACCTGCAAGGCTGGAATATTATTATTGTTAGTATTTTTAAACACAAAGTCAATTGATTTTATCATATCAGAAATAAGCTGATTTATGAAAAAACATATCATAATAGTATTCGGAAATTTTCTTACAGTAAACCGAAAAATATTTAATAAAATCATTTTCCTTCATATATTTCAATACTCAAATCCAAATAGAGCTAAAAGAATTATATCACTTGAGTTGTATTTTTTTCGCACTATAAATAATATTATGATTCTTTTCTTTATTAATACTTATGGCAACGAGTATCACCCGTGCATCAGTTACGTTTCTGAAAAGGTATGCAAATTCTTATTCATGTACTTTTTTAAAGGCATTCTCAATCGAAAAGCAAATGACTATAGATTATTAAAAAATGGAAATCGAAGGAAACATTCTTCATCAGGATAGTGTTAGTTAAATGCATTGGCAAATATCTGAAGATTAAAAAAGTCACTTATGAAATAAAACACCCCCAACTGTGTAGCAGTTTAATCCTGCACCCAAGCTCCCCAACTCTCCCCCCCCCCCCCCTTTTTTTTAAATGAGCACAAAACAAACCCTTATTTTAAATTCATTTATAACTATTTATGATTTTTTTTAATTTCAAACCACACATTCTGGTGATAATTCTGTCAGTGAAAATTTGTAATACTGATGACATAAAAAAAATCAACAAAAGCATTTACCACCTAAATTGTTTCTGATGAAGATATGTAAATTACACTGAACTGAGTCATCAGTGATTAGAAGTCCCTTTTCCTTCTCCCTTCACTTCCAAAACACCAGCCAAACGCACCCAACAAACTCCGCCCTAACAAACAAACAAACAAAAAAACAAAAAGTAAAAACGACAACAATGCTTTGAAATTTAGTCATAAAGCTTATCCCATAAGACTCAATGGAGAAGCCATAACTCACTTTACACGTATCTGCGACAAGACAACAGTAACACTTACCGACGCACGGATTTTCGTTCACAAGCGCGTAGAGGCGCGCGCATTTCTTATCTTGCTTGTCTGGACAGATGCACCCGAAGAGAGGTGTTTCTCGTAGCTGTAGCCAAGCCTTCAGGCAGTCCTCCCTACAAGATAAATAAACAGAGAAAAAAAGGCGAGGAGATGAAAAGAATCTGCTACACGAATGAAATAGTGAGCGGAGGCGAGTGATAGGAATTGCCGCTGTTACCTTGAAAGATCCGTTTTATCTTTTTTTTTTCTAAACTTTACTATACTTTTCATATAATATTATCACCTAATTA
>NC_087200.1:48200272-48205272 GCF_015104395.2 Macrobrachium nipponense
GCTTTATTTTCTTATGTGAATTCATTTCATAAAAGTTTTACTTATCTTCTGTTTTTCTTGGTTGCATTATAGTGCATGACTTCATCTTTTGCTTGATGCGATCGCAACGCACTTTTATTTATTTATCTATTTGTTTGTTTTTTATTTATATATTTATTTATTTATTTTTGGATAAATGTATGTAAGGGGGACTTTTAGCTGGGACCAGGTTGTGGGGAGCGCTGAGGTTGCGATTTCGCCCTGGCACCCGAGACAAGAAAAAGACGTGTCTCAAATTGCTGCGCTCAGCAACTGTACATCGCAACAAATACTGTTTTTTTTCTCTCTCTCTTCCGCCTTCTTTTCTGGGGACGGGGACTGAACTTATTTTTTACTTTAATTTTCATTTTTTTACTGGGTTTGTGGGCACTCTTTTCCTTTACTTCCTCCTCCTCTTGACCTTGAAAGGGATCTAATGTGTTTTTGCCATTTAAAAGACTGCGTTTTATTCTGTTAATGCTTGTTTGGAAAGGTTACTCATTCTCCAGGTGTGCCGGATTCTAGGTACTAATCTCCTTATAATCCCTATCTGTCAGTTATACGACCTTTCCTGTACTCTCAATTTCTCATGAAAGTCAGTTTTTCTGCTGAGTAAAGGACGTTCAGTCGAAAGATCTTGCAGAAACTCCGTTGTTTATTTTTCCTTCGTTGCTTATACTTTTATTTATGGATTTATCACGTTCGAAACTTTTGTGATTCAGTTATACAAATAATATATATATATATATATATAATATATATCTATATATCTTATATATATATATCATATATATTTGTGTGTGTGTGTGCGCGTGTGTGTGTGTGTGTGTGGTGTTTGTGTGTGCATATATACATATTTATATATATATATATATATATATATATATATCTATATATAGTACCAATATACCATACTCGCACACACACATATATAAATCCATAAATAAAGTACAAGCCAGGAAGGAAAAATAAACAACGGAGTTTCTGCAAGATCTTTCGACTGAACGTCCTTTACTCAGCAGACAACCTGACTTACATGAGAAATTGAGGGTACAGGAAAGGTAGTATAACTGATTTTTCAGCTAACTTCAGAGATGGTACACGAAGAGACTATGGAAGTTAGGTTACATTTCCCAGTTAGGAGTTCTCTCCAATTATTTAAACCAGGGTAATTTTGACACGCAAATATATATATATATATATATATATATATATATAATATATATATATATATATATTTATATATATATATATATATATATATACATATATATATATATATGTTATTATAAATATATTGTATATAATATAACTGTATATATATGTATAATATATATGTATAATTATATATATGTATCTATTATATTAGCTATATATATTAATATATATATCTTGTATATTATTATATATATTGTATATATATATATGTTAATATAATATATTATTATATTATTATTATTATGTATTATTAGTAATATATATATAATATATACGAATATTTATTCAACAGGTGAAAAATAAGAGACCGGGTGTATGTCCTGTCCGGTTTCGACGAAGTACTGTTAAACAGTATTAGAAGTCACAAATATATATAATACAGACAGAACTGACGAACATACACACACCTATCTGAGACTGCTGATACGCTCACAGGCGGGGGTCAAGATAGGATTGGCCTTTCAAAACTCGTTTTTAGCTAAAATTTCACAATATACTCTTCAGGGACACTACCGATAAACGTACCCACCATACTAGAGATGTGTATTCATTTCACGTACCCAAGAGCTTGCTCCGTCGTCCATAGTATTTCCTAATGAGGAAGCACCTCGTTTTATTTAAACATTACCGGACAATTTCCCGGTAACAAACAACTTGGAACATAGCTTTTGGGAAATGGTCCAATAATTCCTTGTATTTTATTGCCAAGATGTGTGTCGCAGTTGGTTGTTCACTATTTGAGTAAACTCAGTTAGATATTATGGAGGGGCCATATGGTGAAAAATTAAATCTTTTAATGCTATGATACTAATGATATATATATATGGTATATATATATATACATAAACATATATATATATATATATATATATCTATATATAGTATATATTGTAATTTTAACGATACATACAACTCATCTGACCTTTTTGAATTTTACCTAATAAGATTCCATGAACATTATTAATTTGCTTCTCCTTCACGACCTTTCCGTAAATAGAAAACAAACCCCGAGTTTCCTTCTGAATCGTTGCTACCCAAAGTAACTATGATAATTGACGAAATATAACAATACCAGCAAACGATAAAAAATTACATTGCATTTCCGCATGTTTTCAAGATAGCCAGTTGTTCGCATTACGTGAATCCGTTACTCTCGTACAAAAGTTATTTTCCTGTTTGCGCAGTGTAGCGAAAATGAGTTGGTTGCATTTAATTTATGGCTTTCGGCTCACTGAACAGGAATGTTGTATGAGTGGCAGTTGAGCTGCGACGGAAAATGCCGCAGAAAATTACAAACTTGGCAACTTTGCATTATGAAAGTTGGGAAATTACCCAACATCTGCTATTTTTAGCGTTCTTTTGTTTTTAAACAATAAAACGTGGGATTATGCAACCCATTTCATCGAGGATTTCTTAATCCTAGGCACATGAGGGGTCATTTCCAAGCGGATTCGTTGTAGTAACAAAATTTAAAAATGTCTTACTTGAGATTCTTGCAAATATAATGTACACATATGGGAGAGATGGTTTATCCTAGTTAATGCTTAGTTGAACGTTATGACTGAATATTTGTGGTAAATTTACATGCAGATAGACACAGTTTACCATAAAATTTGGCTGTCATGATTATTAGTAATCCAGTATATATATATATTATATATATATATATATATATATATATATATATATATATATATATAATATGAATTTCATTAAATCACCATGATTCATATAAAACCATTAAGCTAGAAATGCCCTTTAATATCCAATTCGCTATATCTCGGAAATAAAATATTCCCATATATGTTATGCTAACCGAAAGGGAATTTATTAGTTGATAATAAGTTCGTCGTCTTTTTATCAACAAACAAAATCTCCTTTCGGTTAACATATATGAAAATGTATTATTTTCAGCGTAAATCGAATTGGATATTAAATAACACTTGTAACTTAATGGTTACATATATATATATATATATATATATATATATATATATATATATATATATATATATATATATATATATATATATATATATATATATATATATATATATAGAGAGAGAGAGAGAGAGAGAGAGAGAGAGAGAGAGAGAGAGAGAGAGAGCGAAGATGAGGGTGGGCTCTATCAATCCAGTAAACAGCAATTTAGTGGGAAAGGGAAGGACAGTTCTTTATTCCTTTCTAAGTACCTTATTCAGCTACTGACGTTTCAAAACATTTAGTCCCATTTTCAAAGTTACGTATTAATAGAAAGAGACATTAAAAAACAGACTCGGAATAAAAAAAAAAACTTTATAACACATAATTGTAAGTAGAGTAAAAAGTAGAGTTTACCAAAAGGTGCTGAGGGCACAGACCAAGTGACATTATCGAGTCAGGTTCAGCTTCGAGAGGTATAGAGGTGTTGAGTTTTTGTTTAGTCGGGGGACAAGCTGTTTAATAAAAAGCGATTCTAAAATTGCTAGTTATTGGTCGTTAGGAGTTCGGCCTATGATTTTAAAATATTTGTAATTAACATAGAATTTACATTTCTTTACATGTTCACGTACGAAGTGGATTCTGGGTTGATAATTTAACACCCTTTTTAAAACTCACGCTCCGTTGAGAATCCAATCTCACTTAAAACAACCTGCGGGTGGATCCGACATATTCCCCCAGGTTATATCCGGGGTAATCAAATTAATTAAATGACTCCCGAGGTCATCAGAGGGGGAAGAGTCTCTTTGTATTTGAAAAAGGATCTTATGGGCATTGGATTACAAGGTATTATTAGCTTTAGGTCAATTGCTGGTAAAAAAAACTATCTATTATCTGCCGACAAACTCACGAAAGGAAACAGAAAACTAGGTATTTGTATCCCTAATTTCCAAAACAACAATAGAACTGTATTTAATCTGTCTAATTGCAAACTATCAATAGAAAGGAATTCCTACTCTCACTAGGTTTGGACTTCAGCCTTCCTTGTTTTAAACCTTCATATAATCCATTTTTTGACTCCTTAGAATCATTATTTTCCAGACTACTTAATCTCCGTCTCGATACTGATGTGCGTAAATTTCACACTTAAATACAAGGGTTAGCACAGAAAACTTATAATACCTTAACTGCCAGATGGACGCCATTCTTCACTAAGAATGACCTCAATATTCTAAAATAACTTGCTAAACATGAGGAACTGGCAATAACTAAGTCATATAAGGGAAAAGGTACCGTAATTCTAAACACGAATATATACAGAAAATAGAAAACATCTTAGAAGACGAAGTTTAAGATGACCGGAGACCCTCAATATTCTGCTTCTTTAGAGTTGAAGATCGCATCAACCGATATTTGAAATATTTGAAAGATCGAAACATCAAAAGTGAAAATACCTATGATTCATTGTATAGTACTGGAGTGATGAATGGGCTACCAAACATTCGTAAAAAAGGTGTACCAATGAGACCTATCCTCACATCCTATGACACTACAAGCTTGCTAAATTCCTTGTCCCACTTTGAGCACCCTTAACCACCAACGCCATAGTTGTAAAAATTCAAATGATTTTAAGGAAAGAATTTTACCTCAAGATTCAGTTTTATTTATGGTTAGTATGGATGTTGAATCACTCTTTACTAACGTACCTGTTGAAGAAATAATTGAGATTCTGAGCCGGATTTTTACGAACCCAGATACCATTTTTAACAATTTTAGAGCTTGCCTGTGCTGGACACATCTTTAATTTTTAATGGTAAAGCGTACATACATGTCGATGGTACGGC
>NC_087200.1:48210272-48215272 GCF_015104395.2 Macrobrachium nipponense
TCCTGTGGACTTCTCGACTTGAACTCTGGCTGATAACAAGAAGTGACCAAGAAATCAAAATAGTATTGGAAATATTTATTTTGCCCGACTTCAGAAACTGGTTACATGGAAGTGATAGGTATCCAAGTTAAGTTAACTATTTTTATGTGATACTTTTCTCACGTAAAATTACTTTTAGGTAATTGGTGTCTTCAATTTATTCAGTTATCCTCATATAAAAATACAATTCGTTTTTCGTGTGCAATGCATAATTCTGACATTTTATGATTTTCATTGATTTTCAAGAGTTAATAACTAGTTTAGTATTTAAGCTGTATTTTTATGAATTATAGTACGTGATATAAAAGAAGCATTTAGTTGCAATCTTGGCACGTGAAACGCGCACTAGATATTCTAGTCGACAACAGTACCATGAAATTACAATCGGAATACTGACGTATGTCTTTGTTGATAAGACCTAACAAAATTTTTGCTCCATTTCTGTAATGCAGTATGCAATACCAATTGTAAACAAATTTGAATTCATTTAAATGCGGTTAAAACTCTGCTGAATACACCTATGGACAATTAAATTCTTTCATTTATTGAAAAGAATAAGTCAAATTTATATATCATTAGTGGGCAGAAATTAAATTATATCTACACAATTTTATTTTTCGAGACTGATGAAAAATTAACTTTGAACATAATTTAGTTTGATAATCATTTTGACGAGTTTTTGGTTGCTGTCGAATACACACTTAGTCGTCTCCAGGTGTTTCATTTTTCATATTTTGGTCCAAGGTCTCAAGTAATGAAGTTCTGCCATACTTATGATGGTTAAGAGATAATATTGAGGCAGTTTCAATAACAGTTCTTTCAGCACATTACTTCATCATATTAGAAACCAGTCCATCTGTCCGGTTAAACCCATTTCGACAAAATTCTTTATATTAATCACTAAAACGCTTATAAGTATGTAAATAGATTACTCTATACAGGTTTGTCACGGCCAACACCTATGACGTTCATCAAAATGAATGAACTAAGATTTCCATATCCAAATTTCATGTTACATCCTGATTATGATCTCTCTCTCTCTCTCTCTCTCTCTCTCTCTCTCTCTCTCTCTCTCTCTCTCTCTCTCGAACACGGACACACAATCATAAAATACTCATAAGCACAATAGTCTTATTATTTCGAACATTGTCCCACTACGCATGGCCTCCAATCATTCTGTATTGTACACCTCGTTATCGCCCGTTTTCTATGAACGCTTCCTGATTTACAACATATTTTACTGTTGACAACCAAACTCCCATCTGGCCCATCAATTGATCTTGGACGGTCCTGGGTGCAATTTAGCTAAGTGGTCGACCCACCCGCCTTCAATATTATCTCTAAACATTCCGACAATCTATCATCATCCCGCCTCTGACACTAAGAGGTGATCCATAATATAAATTGCGTTTATTTATTTATTTTTTTTGTTTTGTTTCGCCTTGTTTTCAGGAAATGGGTGCGTTAATAACACTAAAAGCTATTATCTTTAAATAATTGAGTTTTTCAGTGTGATGCCTCATTAGTCTTGTAGACTAAAGATTCTGATATATGGTTTTATAGTTAGGTTATTCGAAACTGGACGGCGATTTCTAATTATTGACGGATTAGGACTATTTAATGTCTAAATAAACATGTCCCAAAGTATTAATGTAAAAAAAAAAAAAAAAATGGGGTCCTTTTTTTTGCTCACTGCATTTGCTGCCCCGTGAGTGGCAATTACCGACAAATTGTCGCACAATGTATGTAAGACTTTTTATGTGGAAGTGAGAAATTATTGTTTACTATCCTACTAAATTACACATTTTCTACGATAAGAATTGGATCGTTCTCTCAAATAAATATCCAATCAGAGTAAATATACATCTATGTATCTCGTTATGGCCCTATGAGCGACATTGAGCACAGAAAGTCTGTATGACTTTCCCATTCCGGATAGGAGGAAATGAGAAATATGCTTTAGACTCCTACTGAAATTACCCATTTTCTACAATATGAATTTGGTCGCTCTCCAAAAAATATCGAATCGGAGTAAATATGTTTATATGTACCTCGATATTTTGAGCTCGTCACAGTTGTATCATAGATGTACCGGGCCAACTAGTTTAAATATAATGTTGTGTATTCTTTATATATTTTACTGAGTATGTTCAGAAATATAAAATTATATAATTATAGGTAACACTTCCTAACAGACCGTTTTTTTGCCGTTAGCCATCTCACCGTGTGAGTTTCCAGTTGTATCGACGTCTTACGTTCGATGAGACCGTATTTACATTGCGTTTCGTGACCCCCTTCAGTGCATTGACGTTCAAATGGTGGGAAAAAGCGGAAGAGTAGCTACCCTTGTAAGGGAAAGGTACCAAAGAATGTGTGCCGTACGAATGTTACAAGAAGAGAGACCTGACCAAACTAGAAGCTCTCCATGGGATAAATTTTTGCCAGGTACTACTACATCTGGGATGTCAACAATGCAAGAACTCAAAGATTTAGGTAAACTTGATTTTCTAAACTTGATTTTCTTTTTAGTGATTTGTTCTCCTATATATACTTCATGATTACTATATTTAATAGTAATGATAGTGATTACATAAGATCAGCAAGCTTGATTTTACCACAGTAAGTTGTGAGACTTGTTCAACTCAGGGTCATTGGTTTCACGGTTGTTTTTGCCTTCCTATACCTGAACAGAAAACATCTAAATAACAGCACCAAACCTGATGCAGTAATAGTGTATAGTTTTATAAGTTACTAGCTGACCAACCTGGTGCTGCTGGGTAATCTCTGAATGACAACAAATAAACTCTCTCTCTCTCTCTCTCTCATTCCTGTTAAGATAGTTGCTTCTGTTACATTGCATAGTATTCTTGACGTCTTACATTACACCATTTCTCAACCCCCATTCCTATTCGGGCTAAACTTGGACTTCAAGGACATCAGGAGTGCTTCTATTCATCACAGCGACCTTGAAAACTATGGATTACATTCTATTATCTGTAGTTTGGTCATTTTTAAATGTCACCACCTTCCCACCCCCTCTCATGCCCCACTTCCTATCAGAGCTGAACTTGGACTTAAAAGGCACTGCAAGTCACTATTCATCTCAGTGACCTCAAAATCTATGTATTAGACACTATATCTGTTTGTTTTGGTTAGTTTTACATGACACCACCTTTCCTCCCCTTTTCACTGATCCCAAACTATCAGGACTAAACGTGAACTTGAAGGGCATCAGGATTATCACTATTCACTTCAGCAACCTCGAGAATTATGGATTAGGCACTAATTTTATACAAGAGCAGCTGTTGATATAAATGTCAAATGGTGGAATCTTCACTAATAGAACAACAGGGAAATAGGATCAACCTTTCCAATGGAGCTTGGGACTCGGATCAGATTGATAACATCTTCCTCAAGGCAACGATGAAGGAGATTAAGACAATTAACAGAACACAGGATTGCTCAGCGATGTCTCCAGGCATCACCTAAGGGCATATCTCCTGTTGTATATTTCAATAATGAAACTCATATCATTCACTGTTTGATAAGGATGGAAGTAAGTTCACTGAAATATAGTCCTTAGCTTTAAGGGGGCCAGCCGGCTAATGCCATTTTTTAAGGACAGGACTTTGACATTCATACCACTTAATAAGGTGACTTGGGATATCTCCAAACTGCATATGATTTTCGCCTAATACCTTCGGCTTTGTGACGCCAGGGCAATTTATCCCGAAAATAACCATTTTTCAAATTCTGTCTCCCCTTGACATTTAGTATTAAGACCTGGGGTTACTACCATTATAGACCTGATGTAGACCCCCAATCAAATGAAGAGTTTTTTTTTTAAAAGTCATTTTTTTGCTAGATATGAATTTTTCATTATGGTAAAAAAAATAAACCCTATAAATCAGGAGGAAAAATATAAAAAAATGACGAAACAAAATGCTATAGCTTTAAAACTAAGTGAGAAGATAGAATTTGAAGGTCAATAAGAATAGTTTTGAGATACGGGCGTTCGAAGTTTTCCTTTGTATTCTTATAAAGACAATGTTAATAAATAATGATTATTATGAATGTATATTTCTTTTTTTGGTATTAATAAACCAAAACTATGTAATTTATCATAATTTAATCATAAATTATGATCCCTCTGCTCATATATCGTAGCCTGGGGCACTCTCTCTCTCTCCTTCACTAACTCGGCTTATTACAGCGAATTTTCTTCTTCTGTATGTTAACGAGATGTTTTCCTTGTATTTTCCTCTTTGGCATGATGAAATTCATTCCGAAACAAAGAAACAAACGTAAAAGCAAGAGAAAGTCAGAGGTGAAACTCGAACGTGTACTCTCTTTTTACAAAGACTTTGTTAATAAATCATGATTATTATGAATTTCATATTCCTTTTTGGGTATTAATAAACGGAAAACTATGTTATTTATCATAAATGAAGATCCCTTTGTCCAAAGACCGTAGCCTGGAGCACTATGCGACGTGTGCGTCAGGCAAGACGTGGGCGTT
Source organism: Macrobrachium nipponense (assembly GCF_015104395.2). Classification (NCBI taxonomy): domain Eukaryota; kingdom Metazoa; phylum Arthropoda; class Malacostraca; order Decapoda; family Palaemonidae; genus Macrobrachium; species Macrobrachium nipponense. The sequence continues at coordinate 48,214,831 of NC_087200.1, forward strand.
CCTTACTCCGCGCCCGTATCTCTCTCTCTCTCTCTCTTCACTAACTACGGTAATATCGCGTATATTATGATATTCTGTAATCATATTACAGCGAATTTTCTTCGTCCCTATGTTACCGAGATGTCTTTTCCTCATAAACATACGTAAAAGCAAGAGAATGTCAGAGGTGAAACTCGAACGTGTACACTACATAAAGTTTGTGCTCGCGCTGAAAGGTGGTAAGCTCAGCTGACTCTCTCCATACCTTCTGCCACTCTTGGAATCTCTACAGATGCCATTGCTCACAATTTCTTTGACAATATTTATCAAAATTTAGAATAGCAGAAGAATATATATATATATATATATATATATATATATATATAATATATATATATATATATATATATCATTCCAACAGGGGTTCCAGCAAGACATCAGTTCACATGATCAATTTATTAAT
>NC_087200.1:48217772-48229954 GCF_015104395.2 Macrobrachium nipponense
GGAGGTCTGGGCATTTAGGGGAACTAGTTGTTTAATAAATAATGAATCCAGGTGGGCAGTTCATAGGCATTATTTGTTTGGCTTTTGATACAGAATTCACTTCTTTAAATATACGTTTTACAATTTTTTGAGTGGTTTCTTATGTTAGAATGTTCGGGATTGAAGAGCCAACAGCCATTACAGAAACGCAATCCCCAATGAGAGTCGATTCTGACCCGCAGTTGGAGGTCAAAAGAGAGTCTAATCGATCATTGTAATCTGAAAAAGGCAGCAGTCGTTAGTGGCTTTATTGGGATTCATTTCAGATGAATGGCACCATGTTTATGGCAATTTGTACCTACTTGTATCGAAAAGAGTCATAATGTAAAAAGGGGGATTTGGCATAAAAAGCTAATTTTGGTACTGTACAAGGTTTGGCGATATCAACTTATTGTTTTTAAGAAACATACGAAGTTTTTTTTTTTTCAATAAAACAAGGTCTGTGGGAAGCAATTATTCTTATAATATTCGGAAAGGAAACTAATTTATTGTTGGAAGGATTGCCAGTTCGTTGTAATAAAAAAACTCCTTGTGGAGAAGAGTAAAAATGGAGTTAAGTCTAAAATCATAAAAAACAGGAACTATAGTAATTGGATCCTAAACCAGTTAAAGACCTCTTTCTAAAAACAGACGTATTAAAAGAGACATTCTCCCTAGTGAAAAGAACGTGTCAGGAAGGCAATTGATTATTTACCTCTATATCTACAATAAACCTAATGTTACTATGTTCAGTATTAGCATATGCTAAAAACGAGTCCATGTCACAGTCGTTTATAAATGTCATCAATATACCTACCCATAAAAGAGTGGGTACAACCTCAGTGGGTTATTCCAGCTAGCACATGAAAATGTTGGCAAAAGTAGGACCCAAAGGAGAGCCCATGGCTGCACCGTCCGTTTGTTTATAAAGTTTGCCATCAAAAACTCTTGTAATATCTCTGATTTAGACTCTAGTTTTACTCTCCTCCACAGGGCGTTTTTTTATTACATCGAACTGACAATCCTGCCACCAAGAAATTAGTTTCCTTTCCGAATATTTTACGAATTAGTGATTCCTACAGACTTTGTTTTATAAAAAGCTCCGTACGTTTCTTAACAAACAATAATTATTCGTTAATACCTCCAAACCTTGTGCAGTACCAAATATTTTACGATAAACATTTTACATGATGACTCTTTTCGAAAAAAAGTTCGCGCAAATTGTTCATAAGTATTTTATTGCTGAAATGATTCCCAATAAATCCACTAACGATTGCTTCCTTTTTTCCAGATACAAAAATCAAATAGATCCTCTTTTGACCTCCAACGTGGTATAAAAGTATACTTGGTCTAAGTGTAATTATGGGATCCCCGAGAAGGTTACTGCGACTCAGAATCGACTCTCATAGGGGATTAGGTTTCCGTACTGGCTGTGGATTCTCCAATCCCGAACATTCTAACATAAGAAACCACTGTGTGATTTCTGTATCAAAGGCCAAATAAGTAATGCATATGAACTGTCTATCCTGGAATCAATATTTATTAAACAATTGGTTCCCCAGTTCAATGGCCAGAACTCCACACAACTGTACTTGAGTTAACTTTTATTTATGTTTCTCATTCTGTCTTCTGCCTTCATTGTATAAGGTTGGTTAGTAGTCTTCGGTCTTGCTTTTGTTTCTGAGTTGTGGTTTATGAATTTTATCCATTTTAGAGTAATTTTTAGGTAATTTTACTCATTATTTAACAGATTCCCTGATTATGTAATAACTTTACTACTAAACGTAGGAAATAAAGAATTATGGTGAATTTAGAACGATTCCACAGTCCACTTTCGCGCTCGTGTGCCCTACTGGCCGTCGCCTACCTCTGTCTTTTGATATATATATATATATATATATATATATATATATATATATATATATATATATATATATATATATATATATATATATATAGAAGAATCATAGGGGTAGCAGACCCGACCAACATCCAGGTTGCAGAGGTAAAGGCATGTCTTTCACAGATATCGTTTATTACACCGACGTTTCACATCACATGATGCATCCTCAAGGCTGGATTATTGGATCAGCAAGTAGAGACGACGAGTTGATGGTGCTGGAGTCCCTTCTTATTAAGACCAATGTACCAACACTAAATACCCAATCGTCGTCCACACAACTGTTTTTAGCATAACTGCCTGTTCCACGCAACTGTTTTTTAGCATAACTGCCTGTTTGTTTACTCTCCACGTTCTGTTTAGTCGTCTACTTATGTTAATTTTCTCTGCCTTTTTAGTCACTTTTTAACTCTTACCTTAGTAGGTGATCCTTTCAAGTTCTCGTTTTAATTTGTATTTGTAAATGTCAAATATCTGTTGTGCTTTTTAAGATTTTTTATGAGTGAGTGATGATTTTAGTATTCTTAATATATGATTTCCAGCCTTGAGGATGCATCATGTGATGTGAAACGTCGGTGTAATAAACGATATCTGTGAAAGACATGCCTTTACCTCTTCAACCTATATATATATATACATATATATATATATATATATATATATATATATATATATATATATATATATATATATATATATTATATTATACACGATCCAAGTTCAAAGATTTTTTTTTTTAATTGTGATTTCTGTTACAGAGAAACGAACCCAGGTCCCAAAATCACAAAGAGGTCACGTTGCCGACCTGACCACGAGAAGGATAAAAGTCTACTCCCTCTCATACATATCTAGCCTGTCGTTTTCAGATGTGCTTATTTGAGCTGGAATAGACCTATCCTCACCATTATAGTCAAGTGGGCAACCATTTTTATTGCTTTTTGGGCTGAAATATATATATGTGTAGAAGCTACTGGTCACTTTTATACCAGACACAGTGTGGTTATTACAGTTGCATAATGAAATTATTACTGTTGGCTATGCTGAAACCTTTCACAGTCAGTGGATTTATGGCTTAGTCAACTGGGGAGGGGGAGGGGAAAGGGATTTATTCATGGACTGATTATTTTCAGGCCTTTTCAAGGATTTTCATGGTTCAAGTTCAATTTCATTACATTTTGTGGTAGTAAAGTTTATTGTTTCTTTTGACTATGTATCTTATTTAGAAAGAAGCGTTCCTGTCTATTGTAAGTACTATCAGTATTATATTGTTGTGGTGTTGAAATCGAATTTCAGTTCTCCTCCTCCTCCTCCTCCTCCTCCTCCTTCTTTTCTTCTTTTTCTTCTTCGTGTTCTCATGCGTCGACACAGAAATCCGAAAACAGAACTTGAAGTAGTGTTGGCCTTCAAGGAGGGGGATCAGCTTACTTCAACCTTCCGCTTCCCCCAGCGTTCATACTTCTCTCTCGGTTACTCTCAGATTTTGATAGCGGATAAGGCTATGGTCGAAAGTAGATTGAGCTTGCTACACGTTTAAACATATCAGTGGTTTCTAGCTACTAATGGCCAGCAGCAAAGGTATGCCCTCTACCCCTCCTCTCTCTCTCTCTCTCTCTCTCTCTCTCGTTGGACCGAAATTACATCGAAGATGTATAGTTTACTAAGCATTAATGTCGTACAAATAATCAGTGAGGTACAAATTTCTAATTCAGAAAATTTCAAATTGCAAACTATTGAAATTCGTTATTCTTTTTTTTTAGTACAAAGTAGAACCAGCTTCCATATCGTCTAATTTATCATCTTTTATGTTTTTTGAAAACAGTTTTTATTTAGTGCCGTCTCAAACCGCGAACATTTGAGTAAAATATATGCGTGCAGTGAAAAATTACATAACACATTATTTTACATACTGTTTATTCCATTTGTAAGGTAACTGCACGTTTTTAAGTTGCATATATAATTAGATGTTTCTCTTGTAATTAATATTTCACTTTTAACACGTCGGACGTAGAAAATAAACAAACATTCAAAAGTAGCTAATTTCCATCATTAACTCCTTAGTTTACCCAGTACATTTACTCTTGCAAGTCGCGCAGTGAAATAAGAAAAAATACAAGCACAGTGGTGGCAAATAAAGAGGATTACTCGGTTGGTGCTGACAGAATTAAGCTTGCAATATATATATATATATATATATATATTATATATATATACATATATATATATATATATATATATATATATATATATATATATATATATATATATATATATACATACACCCTTGCGTGTGTTTGTGAGTTGTGCGAGATTGTGTCCACTTAAGCGCACATTTATATGAAGTAGATCAAGTAGTGGTTTGACGCGTGACTATGTATGCTTAATGTCTTAAACCGCTATTTTAACATGTGCCCAATTATTAGTGGCATAGGTAAATGCTCAAGATGACTGCTCGCCAAAGATAATGCTAAACCTATTTTCCTTTACTTTAGGCCTACCAGAAGGTACTCAGCCTAAGTTTCTTAGTAGTTTTCTTCCGTTAAATCCTATTTACCTGCTGTTATCTGAGCAAGGAAATTACGTCTTAATTATGTCACTTTAAAACAACCTATCGTTACACTGGTGTGTAAGGTTGAATACAGTAATATGTAAATTGATGTAGTCAGGGCCTCCTGAATTTTCTAAAATATTGCGTATACAGGATAAGAAAGGAAGTCCCCGCCAATATTCACTCATTTGAGGAACTTTGTGTTTTAAAAAATGTGTGATTTTACAGCTAAAGAATCAAGGTATTTTCTTTTTCCATATGAGGATATATGCACCATGTGTTACGGTTTATGTAGATTGTATAGCTCTTTTCACATTTTCGCTAAACTATAAAGGTTTTTGGTAATACCAGATATGGAAATTTAGTTATTCACTGCTAGTTTTGGACCTAATATTATCCCATAATATCATGACTTCTATTTCAGAGTTAAAATCCAAAAGCATTGTTCTGTTTTATTAGGAAATGAGGTCAAAATACAGTAACTGTATTATTGTCTTCCACTCTCTTCCTCTCACGGGTACTGTGGAAACGTATAATTCTGGGAATGACGAAGGTTGTGTGTGTGTGTGTGTTTGTAATCTAAATATAGAAAGAAAGACGTAAAAAACGATATAGAATTTTATTTATGGGAAATCAGGAAATACAGTACAGGTCAGGATGACCTTTACAGCAAAACTAAAGATTTTTTCCTAAACGCTACTTATCCGATAGGATAGTAGTAACTCACATTGCAGTTTAATCTTTTTTAATGTAATAGATCTATTCTATTTTATATCAGTTTTTTTTTCACCTCTGGAAAGGATTTTTACTGACTGGGAAATTTCATTTTATTCCTACTTGTTTATAACAAGTCGCATTTCAACTATTGTTTTTTACTAGATTGATTTTTGTCTTTGGAGATGACGGTAAGTTTCAGCATATGATATTGCTAAAGTTTTCCTGTACAAATCAGCAACGTTTTGGCAGTAAAAGTAAGAAATTCTGTATTGTAAACACATTATTATAGTAGGCTCTGCTTTTACAGACAAAGCTTGAAACATCTCGTAAACTTATATATCCAATAACTACATAGCCGCTAAATCATTATTAGATCTATAATACCTACAGCCAAGTTATTTGTACTGTACAAAAAACGAAGTTAAGCATCTTTGCAGAAACAGGAAAACAATTTTTTTTTTTACTGAATAGACTCAAATTTGTTTGTTTCTATGTTAGTCAACAAGTAAAACAATATTAAAGTAGATTTGACTCTCACTAGAAAGAACAGCCTCTTAAGCAAAACAGTAAACCGACTCTAAAATATACTGTTTACTTACCATCTTAACTTTGAAAATGAGAAGAAAAAAATTATGACTCATCATATTTCCACTCTCTCTTCCATTTCCCAGCAACTCTTACCTACACAAACTCTTTCTTCACTGCTCTAAATTCTTCAAAAGTCCACTCCTGTCAATGTTTGATGGCCTCAGAGAAGACATTACTCAGCTTCGCCGCAAAGCTGCCGCCACTTTAGCCTAACTCAAACGTCACTCTGGCCATTAAAACTTCCGATAGTGCTTAGATTATCGACCACCGGGACGCTGAAGTTCTTCTGCGCTTTAGTATCACATCTAAAGTAACTAAAATGAATTATTCTCCGGTCGTTGCATATAACATAAATGCCTCCCCTTCGCGCTCAAACTTCTTCGACAATAATTTTGAATTAAATAACTGATACTCGCATAAAACTTCCACGATTTAGTAAAGGTTTTTGATCTCCCTCTGTCCAGATACACATGTATATATATATATATATATATATATATATATATATATATTATATCATATATATATATATATATATATGCATATATATGCATATAATCACAGTAGATGCACATGACTTCACTATATACATGAATACCACAGGAAAAAGACAGGCAGAAGATTAATACCAAACACTTTCTCCTCTTTTTTCAGCCATCATCGGAGCACAAAATGAAATACAGATATAAAAAAGGTTACAGGATAAACAAAAAGATCATGACTACCAGATGGTCAACTCTCAAAAGGGTAAAAATGAAAAAGATAATCCAGGATAATCCAGTATCACAAACTTGATGAAACAAGATTCAATGATACTCCTTTTAATTGTGTCACTAAATGGGACAAAGGACCTTGCTTCACTCCAGTTGATAAAATTATCTAAATCCCTCATATGTACAAATAATGCATTCAGTATTTGGCCAGCTCTCACTGAATGTCGGTGCTGTTTGATTCGTTGTGAAAGTGATTTTGCAGGTTGTCCATAATATATTTAATCACACTTTTTACAAGGAATTCCATATATGCAATCAGAAACATCTTTAGGAGAATTTTTTATTACTAAACTCTTAACATTAAAATTACTGTAAACAACATTTATGTTGCAAAACGTTAAAATTCTAGGAACTTCTAAAAACCTCTCATCATACGGTAATTTGAGAATGTTATGCTTACTAAATTCAAGTTTGCCTTTAGTTAAATAAAATGTTTTCGTACCTGTTTTCCATGCTACTTCTACAGATGTCCTTGGGTATTTAAGTTTTAATGCAGCATTATAAGTAGTTTTATTTTCAGCGTCCACAAACATTGGGGTAGAGACACTCATATCCCTTAGGGACTTAAAAGAAAAAAACCCGAGAATTTAACATTTTGATGATGATTGGAAAACTATGGACAAGACACTAATATCTGTAGTTTTCGGTTATTTTTACATGTCACTCTCTTCCCACCACAATCCCTCTTCCTATCGGGGCTGAACTTGGATTTAAAGGCAGATAGGGTGATGTTATTCTTCTCAGTGACCTCGGAAACTATGGATTAGACACTAATATATGTTGTTTTCGGTAAGTTTTACATTTCACCTCCTTAACACTCGGCCCCCCCTCTTTTTACCAAACCTTTGATCCGATTTGAAATCTATCTTCAAATTCTATCTTTAAATTACTTAAATGATTACCATTGGCAACTCCATAAATAATATATTTAATTATGTCAACCTGACTTTGAGGAAGATCACAATATTTTTCGATTTTTTTTTGAGGGATGACGTAATCGTTAAAGCAGATGTTCTATTGATTTTTCGATTTAAAGAAAGAAAAACAATATTCGAGGACAGTCACAACAATTTCACTAGTTTGTTTATTTGATAACACAATCATGCCCTGCACTAATAGCCCAATCACTGCTATCAATAATGATTTTTAGTTTTTTGTCCAGTTTCTTTGTTAAGGCATCTGTAGTCCTAAGAAGTTTTCCATAAATTTCTTGTCGCAGTGAGTTTCTCCACTCAGCTGGGATAGAATGATTGAATGAGGTCCTGGTTTTTTTTCTAACTTCTTAATTTTTCTGCCTCTTCTTGCTTGGCGGCTGCTATGTGGTGTTTTAATTAAAATTATGGTACTAAATTCATTTCATTTCCTATTTATATAAGTCAGCTTAATAAAGGACCAGAAGTCGAAAGCCCTCGCATCGGTACTCCATTGTATCACTTTCCTTTGTGAATTCTGTCTTTATTTATGTCTTCATCACATTACATATTTTCGTGATTCATTTATATATATATATATATATATATATATATATATATATATATATAATGAATCACGAAAATATATATATATATATATATATATATATATATATATATAAATGAATCACGAAAATATGTAATGTGATGAAGACATAAATAAAGCCAGAATTCACAAAGGAAAGTGATACAATGGAGTACCGATGCGAGGGCTTTCGACTTCTGGTCCTTTATTAAGCTGACTTATATAAATATGAAATGAATTTAGTACCATAATTTTAATTAAAACACCACATAGCAGCCGCCAAGCAAGAAGAGGCAGAAAAATTAAGAAGTTAGAAAAAAAGCCAGGACCTCATTCAATCATTCTATCCCAGCTGAGTGGAGAAACTCACTGCGACAAGAAATTTATGGAAAACTTCTTAGGACTACAGATGCCTTAATAAAGAAATTGGACAAAAAACTAAAAATCATTATTGATAGCAGTGATTGGGCTATTAGTGCAGGGCATGATTGTGTTATCAAATAAACAAACTAGTGAAATTGTTGTGACTGTCCTCGAATATTGTTTTTCTTTCTTTAAATCGAAAAATCAATAGACCATCTGCTTTAACCATTACGTCATCCCTAAAAAAAAATCGAAAAATATTGTGATCTTCCTCAGAGTCAGGTTGACATAATTAAATATATTATTTATGGAGTTGCCAATGGTAATCATTTAAGTAATTTACCTGCTCGTAATAAGAAAAGTTTAACCGATCTTAAAAATGACAATACACATCACATCACAAAAGCTTATGAGTCAAATAGTATCGTAATTTTTGATGAAGCTGACTACATATTAAGTATGCAAGCCGTGCTGGATGATGATACGACTTAATAAAAACGAAAAAAATAATAAAAAATTTCAATAGCACAGTGAAGAAAATCTTTATAGATAAAAAACAACTAATATGTCAGTTGTCGTGAGATTTTCTTCGCTACCTCACAAAATAATCGTACGTGACCTATTATCAGTAATGTTGGCTCAATATCATATAAACTTTCTAAATATACCACCAAGCTCTTGTCCCCGTTACTTGGAACTGTCTCCGATTTTCACATATATAATTCTCACGATTTATTGATGAATTAAACAAAATCCCTTTTTGCCCCACTGATAATTTCGTTAGTGTTGATGTTTGTTCTCTTTTTATTTTAAGTCCCTTTAGATTCTGTTTTACAGTATTTTATAACGAACTAGCCCATTATATATAACCTCTACCTGCAAGTCATATTATTTCAATCACTAGGTTCTGCATTTGTGATTGTAAGTTTATATTCAATGGTGAATTTTATCAACAAATATTTGGTAGGGCAATAGGAACCATTTATCACCACTCCTCTTAAACTTGTTCATGAAATTCTTTGAAAAACGCAATTTACTTGATATCATTTATAATCCTTTAAAGTGGTATAACATGTTGACGATATTTTAGCCATTTTGCATGCTGGTATTGATGTAAATGGTTTTCTCTCTAATTTGAATAACCAGGTAGCCTACCATCAATAAAGTTTACTTTTGAATTAAAAGAGACAATTGCCTCCTTTTCTTAGATGTTTCAATGCAAATTCAGTATTTATAAGAAACCAACAACAACTTTATCTTGTTCCCATTTTTATTCAGGCCACCATCTTAATATCAAAATATCAATTTTTTCTTGTATGTTTTATGGGCAATGCACTGTTACGAACCACGAAAGGTCTGATACAGGTTCGATAATACAATAAACAAAAAAGATTCAACACCAACAGTTGAAACTGGGAAAACAAATATAGAAAGAAACACAAACAAAACAAAGGTTTATTTACAAGCTTACTAACAAAGATAAATGCAGAATGGTTTCTCCTATTTACATAACAAAAGTAAAATCTTACAATACGTGAACTGGGGAAACAGTGAGGTAATGAAAATACTTGGTTAATTTTGCAGCTGTCGAAAATCAATGCTCGAAGGGAGAACTGTAGAATTAGGGAGAACTGTAGAATTATAGATGTCTTCTTGACTCCGTACTGCAGAAAGCAATGTCTATTCTTGATACTCGATGGGCAGCTTACTCCTCAAAACCACCTTGTAAGACGTTTCTTCTCTGAAGGGTTGCTCAATCGTCGGAATATCTCCCTTTCCGACTACAGACGACTTAACTTCTGTCTCTCTCTCACTGTTGACGACTTGACTAGACTCCGACCACTTTCTCGAGCGCCTTCTTCCTCTCTTATCCTTTGTCTGTTCCTTCTTCTCTTATCTCTCTCTGATGATCTCTCACTGATGATCTCTGCTCATCTTTGCTCCCTCAGGGCATATATATATGGCGAACTAGGGCGGAGCATAACAACGAACGTCACAGACTCCCGACAGGAACCTTTTAGAAGGATTTTGATGAAATGTTGCATCATAAATCGTGGCGTTCCTAACGACATGTCGGCGCCTGTTGAGTTCCATATCCCTTCTGACGATTCTAGAACAATCATGAGACCAGGCTCTTCCAACACGTGCGCAAATGCCTCTTTGCTGTAGACCTACTTGAAGAAAATGCATTTTCATTTCCTTTAATATATAATCCTTTGCTATAAAGCAATTACCATGACATGCACATTATCAGTCCCCAATATTTGAATCAAGAAATCGAATATGTAAGAAAAATAGGGGTAAATTTATGTTGTCCCCTTGCTAAAAAAAAAACCCACAGAAAGTTTTAAAGTGAAAATTACATAGAGAAAAAACAGCTTTGTTAAAATCTTTTAATGTCAACCTTGTTTTTTCCTATAATAGCACAATAAAAGGAAGGCTAATAGAAAATGGCTCTAAGGAAAGCAACAACCTAATATATAAAATTCCATGGCTGGACTGTGCCTCTGTTTAAACTGGCTAATCTAGCAAGGGTTTAGAAGTAAGGATTAAACAGCAAAAGTATTCTGTCAAAACTGGTAAAAAATGTAATGCAATATTCATTCATTTTTTCAATAAAATTCCCTCTAGTGATATTATTTATCATTTTATCAAAAAAACTAAACTACACAAGAAAGGCACAATAAATATGTGTTAACATGAGTAGTTCCAAGATGATCCAGCAGTTACTCGAATTTTAGCAAATATTTGAAACCGCAAAACATTTGTTTCGAGTAATCGCACTTCAAAGTTTTAAGTAATAAGTTTGAACTCTTTAGTACACCTTTACTACGGTTATTGACTTATGAATGGTATAATTTTCACATACAACATTTCAGACACTTATATATCGATATTAGACCCAATTATTCTTTGTTTATTGTAATATTTAATAGAAATTATCTTGGTATCTTGATGAATGTTGATATCGTCAGCATATGGTTCTCTCTCTCTCTCTCTCTCTCTCTCTCTCTCTCTCTCTCTCTCTTTCTCTCCACCTTTCTCTCTTTTACGCCTTAATCAGCCTTTTAGCCTCACTGCTGGGGTGTCATGACAAAGTCAGTTCATTGGAAAGGGGTTTGTTTTACCAGCAGTGGGCGCATTCCCTCTTCTCATTAACATTGCTCACCAAAGAAGTGCCACTAGATTAGTGGTGCCATACCGGGACCGGAAGTAACTCCTTCTGCTGCTATCTTGGCCTCTTCCTCTTGCACTTTCCTTATCTTCCTAAATTTATCTTCCAATTTCTTCTCCAGTGCTACCATCAATGAATATTTCCTCTTGTTATCGACCCTTTTCATCTTTTCCATGCTTTTGGACCTGTTCTCACCTAATGCTCTCCCAAATGCAACTTTCCCTAAGGTGAATTTGACCACTGCTCTTTAAATACCACACGTCATCCTTTTTAGTGTAAAGAATTATGTTTTTGGTAGTTCATTCCACAGCACACTATTAAGACATTCATTGGCATTTTGTGTCTTCCCTTGACACCTTGCTAAAGTTTCCAAGTTTGCCAGTTTCAAGTAAACAGAAAACTTTCTCGGTGAGATAGGAAGTCCTTTTCTTTTTATGAGATGGGATTGGCTGATTCGTGGCAGCAGCTCCTTTGTAAAAACACCATAAATTTTCGCCATCTGACCAGATACTATACTGGGGTTTCTTGTTCGTGCTTTGGCAGTGCCTAAGTGTTGCAAAAACATTTTGCTTCATATCAGCAGCTGTGTTACAGTTCCTATAGCCT
>NC_087200.1:48230454-48252954 GCF_015104395.2 Macrobrachium nipponense
AGGCTATAGGAACTGTAACACAGTTGCCAATATGAAGCAAAAAGTTTTTGCAACACTTAGGCACTGTCAAAGCACGGACGAGAAACCCCAGTATAGTATCTGCCCAGATGGCGAAAATGTATGGTGTTTTTTTCAAAGAGGGCTTGCTGGCCACGAATCAGCCAATCCCATCTCATACAAGAAAAGGAGTTCCTATCTCACCGAGAAGTTTTCTGTTTACTTGAAACTGCAAGGTGTCAAGGGAGACAAGGTTTTAGATACAGGACATAGACTACGGTCATTAATTTGTTTGTGGATTCGAATGAATGTGAGTTCGTGGATTCAAATGAGATGTGAGTTCGTGGATTCAAATGAGAGTGAGTTCGTGGATTCAAACGAGTGTGGTAGAGGTGGCGAGGTTGATCTTGGCATGAATGTGGCTGAGAGACCTGACTCTATTGGTGTTGACAGTGATGCTAAGCAGAAGGTGTAGCTGTCGAGAGTAACATAGTCGATGTAGTGAAATCAAGTAATAGTTACGGTGATGCATTAGGCACTAACCTTTTGAATAAGGATGAGCTAGTCAAGTTTCAGAGAGAGGATGAGACACAAACCCGAATTTTTGAAAGTGAGTTGGATGATGATCTCGAGATTGTGTGTAAGGAACGTTTTGTTTGAAAGACGAATCTGTGTCGTTATGTTCGGCCTAAGTCAGGTAGTAAAGAGGAAATCACTGAACAATTAGTGGTTCCTAGGAAGCTTCGTGAACTAGTTTTGAAGTAAGCACATGATGAGCAAGGACATTTGGGAGTAAATAAAACATTCAGATGTATTAGTATGGTGTACTTTTCGCCCAAAATGAAAAAAAGACGTAAAAAGGTATGTTTTAAGCTGTCATAAATGCCAAATTGCCGGGAAACCGAATCAAGTAATTCCCACAGCTCTGTTGTGTAATATTCCTTCAGTAGGCAAACCTTTAGAGAATGTAGTTATCGATATGGTCGGACCATTGCCTAGAAGTAAGGGAGGGAATATTGATAGACTAACCCACTATCCAGAGGTGATACCCATAAGAAGCTGTAACACAAGGACTGTAGTTAAACGATTGTTAGATTATTTTTCTAAGTTTGGTCTGCCTCGTACTATGGTAGTAATTTTGTATCCAAATATTTCAAGGATAGAATGAAAGAGTTAGGCCTTAAACTCGTAACTTCCGCACTTTATCATCCCGAATCACAAGGCATTGTGGAGTGGTTTCACCAAACGTTAAAAAGTTGTTAATGGAAACTGTGTAGTAACTTTGAATATGACTGGGAAGAAAAGTTACCATTTGTTCTATTAGCTTTAAGGTTAGCACGAAACGACACTACAGGATTTAGTCCTTTCGAGTTGGTTTTCGGTCACACCGCTATGGGTCCTTTGGAAATGTTAAAATGTAACTTAATGCTTAAAGAAGGTAGGGAGGACTACATAACTAATTTAGAGTAATATCAAAACAATTTTAGAGATGCTTGGCAACTAGCGAAGGAGAACGAGAGTGAAAGTCAAGGGGAGACTAAACGGAAACACTATCTCAGAGCAAAAGAGAGAAGGTTCTGTGTGGGAGATGAAGTTTTAGTACTAGTCCAGAAAGAAGGTCCCTCTTTATCTTATATGTTCGAAGGTCCTTTTTCAGTCTTAGAGAAGAGGGGAAATCTACATTATTCGATTGATATTGTATGCAAAGTGGATGCATGTAAACTTGCTTCAGAATTATAAAGAACGCCCCGTACCATGGCCACAGCCCGTGCCCGTAGTAATGGTGTCACAAAGAGAAATTAGTTTTGAGAAAAACACAAGAGGTGTTTTAGTATTTCCAAGTTCTTAATCAGAGTTCAGAAAACGGAAAAAGTAAGAGGAAAGGATAATGTTATAGCTGATAGCCTCTCTAGAGATTTTTCAGAATTAGTAGCCTGATAACCGTTTTCTGTTTTGGCACGAGTGGGTGGGTAAATGGAGAAGTACTCGTGATTAACTGGATTCAAGCTTTATGCAGAATTGTTCCCCTGCTGTTTGATTCTTGTTTCTCTTTAGAAAAACCAGTAAAATCAGTTGATTTCATTTTTTTTTTTCTTTTGGGGGAACATGTCATGGTAATCGCTTGATAGCAAGGGATTATATATTAAAGGAAATGAAAATGCATTTTCTTCAAGTAGGTCTGCAGCAAAGAGGCACTTGCGCACGTGTTGGAGGTACCTGTTCTCATGATTGTTCTAGAATCGTCAGAAGGGATATGGAACTCAACATGCGCCGACATGTCGTTAGGAACGCCGCAATTTATGATGAAACAATTCGTCAAGATCCTTCTAAAAGTTCCTGTCCGGAGTCCGTGAAGTTCGTTGTTATGCTTCGCCCCCTTCAGCCCCGCCCCAGTTCGCCGTATATAAGCCCTGAGGGAGCAGAGATCATCAGTGGAGAGAGAGAGACAGAAGTTAAGTCGTCTGTAGTCGGAAAGGGAGATATTCCGACAATTGAGCAACCCTTCAGAGAAGAAACGTCTTACAAGGTGGTTTTGAGGAGTAACCTGCCCTTTGAGTATCAAGAATAGACACTGCTTTCTGCAGTACGGAGTCAAGAAGACGTCTATAGTTCTACAGTTCTCCTTTGTGAAGACATTGCTTTGAGCATTGATTTTCGACAGCTGCCAAACTGGTCAGCAAGTATTTTCATTACCTCACTGTTTCCCCAGTTCACGCATTGTAAGATTTTACTTTTGTTATGTAAATAGGAGAAACCATTCTTCATTTATCTTTGTTAGTAAGCTTGTAAATAAACCTTTGTTCTGTTTGTTTGTGTTTCTTTCTATATTCATATTCCCAGTTTCAACTGTTGGTGTTGAATCTTTTTTGTTATTATAAATCGAACCTGTGTCGGACCTTTCGTGGTTTGTAACAGTACTTTGCCCATAAAACATACAAGAAAAATTTGATATTTTGATATTAAGATGGTGGCCTGAATAAAAATGGGAACAAGATAAAGTTGTTGTTGGTTTCTTATAAATACTGAATTTGCATTGAAACATCTAAGAAAAGGAGGCAATTGTCTCTTTTAATTCAAAAGTAAATTTGATTGATGGTACTTGGTTATTCAAATTAGAGAGAAAACCATTTACATCAATACCAGCATGCAAAATGGCTAAAATATCGTCAACATGTCTATACCACTTTAAAGGATTATAAATGATATCAAGTAAATTGCATTTTTCAAAGAATTTCATGAACAAGTTTAAGAGGAGTGGTGATAAATGGTTCCCATTGCCCTACCAAATATTTGTTGATAAAATTCACCATTGAATATAAACTTACAATCACAAATGCAGAACCTAGTGAGTGAAATATGACTTGCAGGTAGAGGTTATACATAATGGGTTAGTTCGTTATAAAATATTGTAAAACAGGATCTAAAGGAGCTTAAAATAAAAAGAGAACAAACAACAAAACTAACGAATGTATCAGTGGGGCAAAAAGTGATTTTGTTTAATTCATCAATAAATCGAGAGAATTATATATGTGGAAATCGAAGGTAGTTCCAAGTAACGGGGACAAGAGCTTGGTGGTATATTTAGAAAGTTTATATGATATTGAGCAGCCAACATTACTGATAATAGGTCACGTACGATTATTTTGTGAGGTAACGAAGAAAATCTCACGGACAACTGACATATTGGTTGTTTTTTATCCATAAAGATTTTCTTCACTGTGCTATTGAAATTTTTTATTATTTTTTTTTCGTTTTTAGTAAGCCGTATCATCATCCAGTAGGGCTTGCATACGTAATATGTAGTCAGCTTCATCAAAAATTACGATACTATTTGACTCATAAGCTTTTGTGATGTGATGCGTATTGTCATTTTTAAGATCGGTCAAAATTTTCTTATTACGAGCAGGTAAATTACTTAAATGATTAACACTGGCAACTCCATAAATAATATATTTAATTATGTCAACATGACTTTGAGGAAGATCACAATATTTTTCGATTTTTTTTAGGGATGACGTAATGGTTTAAAGCAGATGGTCTATTGATTATTCGATTTAAAGAAAGAAAATTAATATTCGAGGACAGTCACAACAATTCACTAGTTTGTTTATTTGATAACACAGTCATGCCCTGCCACAATAGTCCAATCACTGCTATCAATAATGATTTTTAGTTTTTTGTCCAGTTTCTTTGTTAAGGCAGCTGTAGTCCAAAGAAGTTTTCCGTAAATTTCTTGTAAATTTCTTGTCGCGGTGAGTGTTTCTCCACTCAGCTGGGATAGAATGATTGAATGAGGTCTTGGCTTTTTTTCTAACTTATTTCCATATTTATATAAGTCAGCTTAATAAAGGACCAGAAGTCGAAAGCCCTCGCATCGGTTAACTCCATTGTTTAATCAACTTTCCTTTTGTGAATTGCTGTCTTTATTTATATCTTAATCACATTACATATTTTCGTGATTCATATATATATATATATATATATATATATATATATATATATATATATATATATATATATATATGAATGTGTCAAATACAATATATATTATATATATATATATATATATATATATATATATATATATATATATATATATATATATATATATATATGAATGTGTCAAATGCAGGAACTGTACATGATACTACCTTACTCTCATGATATTTCAATTTGCGTTTATTATCGGAGTCCTGTTATACCTTATTGGCACTTCTCTTTCGGCCTTCACAAATATTGCGCCTGCAACATGAAACCTCATTAATCCTCAAGTTAGGGGACGTGAAAAAAAGGAACGAGAAAGCAAAGTCGAATGGATTTATTTCGTGCAGGATTCCCAGCTGTCAGCGTAACAAATCATAGGGTTCTCATATTCGTTGTTTTCTTAAGACAAATACCGAGAAGAAGCGCGCATACGTACACACAGACACATACATACACACACACCCACAATCATCTATATATAGATATGTATGAGAGGATGTTTGTTTGTCTGTTTGTATGAACACCTATACAAATCCACATTTCAGAACTGATGTCGATGAGATTTTAAATATAAGTCAATATTAAACTGGGAAAAGTCATGACGAAAATAGAATTCAAATCGGACCAAAGGATTGGTAAAAGAGGGGGCCCGAGTGCTAAGGAGGTGAAATGTAAAACTTACAGAAAATAACAGATATTAGTGTCTAATCCATAGTTTTCGAGGTCACTGAGAAGAATAGCATCACTCCATCTGCCCTTTAAATCCAAGTTCAGCACCCCGATAGGAAGAGGGATTGTGGTGGGAAGGGAGTGACATGTAAAAATAACCGAAAACTACAGATATTAGTGTCTCATCCATAGTTTTCCAATCATCATCAAAATGTTAAATTCTTGGTTTTTTTTTTTTTTTTCTTTCAAGTCCCTAAGGGATATGAGTGTCTCTAGCCCAATGTTTATTGACGCTGAAAATAAAACTACTTATAATGCTGCATTAAAACTTAAATACCCAAGGACATCTGTAGAAGTAGCATGGAAAACAGCTACGAAAACATTTTAATTAACTAAGGCAAACTTGAATTTAGTAAACATAACATTCTCAAATTACCGTATGATGAGGTTTTTAGAAGTTCCTACAATTTTAACGTTTCGCAACATAAATGTTGTTTACAGTAATTTTAATGTTAAGAGATTAGTAATAAAAAATTATCCTAAAGATGTTTCTGATTGCATATATGGAATTCCTTGTAAAAAGTGTGATTAAATATATTATGGACAACCTGCAAAATCACTTTCACAACGAATCAAACAGCACCGACATTCAGTGAGAGCTGGCCAAATACTGAATGCATTATTTTTTGTACATATGAGGGATTTAGATAATTTTATTAACTGGAGTGAAGTAGGGTCCTTTGTCCCATGTAGTGACACAATTAAAAGGAGTATCATTGAATCTTGTTTCATCAAGTTTGTGATACTGGATTATCCTGGATTATCTTTTTCATTTTTACCCTTTTGAGAGTTAACCATCTGGTAGTCATGGTCTTTTTGTTTATCTTGTGACCTTTTTTTATATCTGTATTTCATTTTGTGCTCCGATAGTGGCTGAATAAACAGGAGAAAGTGTTTGGTATTAATCTTCTGCCTGTCTTTTTCCTGTGGTATTCATGTATATAGTGAAGTCATGTGCATCTACTGTGATTATATGTATGTGTATATATATATATATATATATATAATATATATATATATATATATATATATATATATATATATGTGTGTGGTGTGTGTGGGTGTGTGTGTGTGTATCTGACAGAGGGAGATCAAAACCTTTACTAAATCGAGGAAGTATAATGCGAGTATCAGTTATTTAATTCAAAATTATTGTCGAAGAAGTTTGAGCGCGAAGGGGAAGCATTTATGTTATATGCAACGACCGGAGAATAATTCATTTTAGTTACTTTAGATGTGATACTAAAGCGCAGAAGAACTTCAGCGTCCCGGTGGTCGATAATCTAAGCACTATCGGAAGTTTTAATGGCCAGAGTGACGTTTGAGTTAGGCTAAAGTGGCGGCAGCTTTGCGGCGAAGCTGAGTAATGTCTTCTCTGAGGCCATCAAACATTGACAGGAGTGGACTTTTGAAGAATTTAGAGCAGTGAAGAAAGAGTTTGTGTAGGTAAGAGTTGCTGGGAAAAGGAAGAGAGAGTGGAAATATGATGAGTCATAATTTTTTTCTTCTCATTTTCAAAGTTAAGATGGTAAGTAAACAGTATATTTTAGAATCGGTTTACTGTTTTGCTTAGAGGCTGTTCTTTCTAGTGAGAGTGAAATCTACTTTAATATTATTTTTACTTGTTGATTAGCATAGAAACAAACAAATTTGAGTCTATTCAGTAAAAAAAAAAATTGTTTTCCTGTTTCTGCAAAGATGCTTAACTTCGTTTTTTGTACAGTACAAATAACTTGGCTGTAGGTATTATAGATCTAATAATGATTTAGCGGCTATGCAGTTATTGGATATATAAGTTTACGAGATGTTTCAAGCTTTGTCTGTAAAAGCAGAGCCTACTATAATAATGTGTTTACAATACAGAATTTCTTACTTTTACTGCCAAAACGTTGCTGATTTGTACAGGAAAACTTTAGCAATATCATATGCTGAAACTTACCGTCATCTCCAAAGACAAAAATCAATCTAGTAAAAAACAATAGTTGAAATGCGACTTGTTATAAACAAGTAGGAATAAAATGAAATTTCCCAGTCAGTAAAAATCCTTCCAGAGGTGAAAAAAAACTTGAATATAAAATAGAATAGATCTATTACATTAAAAAAGATTAAACTGCAATGTGAGTTACTACTATCCTATCGGATAAGTAGCGTTTAGGAAAAAATCTTTAGTTTTACTGTAAAGGTCATCCTGACCTGTACTGTATTTCCTGATTTCCCATAAATAAAATTCTATATCGTTTTTTTACGTCTTTCTTTCTATATTTAGATTACAAACACACACACACACAAAACCTTCGTCATTCCCAGAATTATACGTTTCCACAGTACCCGTGAGAGGAAGAGAGTGGAAGACAATAATACAGTTACTGTATTTTGACCTCATTTCCTAATAAAACAGAACAATGCTTTTGGATTTTAACTCTGAAATAGAAGTCATGATATTATGGGATAATATTAGGTCCAAAACTAGCAGTGAATAACTAAATTTCCATATCTGGTATTAACCAAAAAACCTTTATAGTTTTAGCGAAAATGTGAAAAGAGCTATACAATCTACATAAACCGTAACACATGGTGCATATATCCTCGTATGGAAAAAGAAAATACCTTGATTCTTTAGCTGTAAAATCACACATTTTTTAAAACACAAAGTTCCTCAAATGAGTGAATATTGGCGGGGACTTCCTTTCTTATCCTGTATACGCAATATTTTAGAAAATTCAGGAGGCCCTGACTACATCAATTTACATATTACTGTAATTTCCAACCTTACACAGCAGTGTAACGATAGGTTGTTTTAAAGTGACATAATTAAGACGTAATATCCTTGCTCAGATAACAGCAGGTAAATAGGATTTAACGGAAGCAAACTACTAAGAAACTTAGGCTGAGTACCTTCTGGTAGGGCTAAAGTAAAGGAAATAGGTTTAGCATTATCTTTGGCGAGCAGTCATCTTGAGCATTTACCTATGCCACTAATAATTGGGCACATGTTAAAATAGCGGTTTAAGACATTAAGCATACATGTCACGCATCAAACCACTACTTGATCTACTTCATATAAATGTGCGCTTAAGTGAACACAATCTCGCACAACTCACAAACACACACAAGGGTGTATGTATAATATATATTATATATAATATATATATATATATATATCATATATATATATATATATATATTATATATATATAATATGTATATATATATATATATATATAGTATATATATATATATATATATATATTAGAGTATTATTTAAACACAAACACACATACACACAACACACACACACACACACACACACACACACACACATATATATATATATATATATATATATATATATATATATATATATATATATATATATTGCAAGCTTAATTCTGTCAGCGCCAACGGAGTAATCCTCTTTATTTGCCACCACTGTGCTAATCTTGTGCTTGTATTTTCTTTTATTTCACTGCGCGACTTGCAAGAGTAAATGTACTGGGTAAACTAAGGAGTTAATGATGGAAATTAGCTACTTTTGAATGCTTGTGTATTTTCTACGTCCGACGTGTTAAAAGTGATATATTAATTACAAGTGAAACAGCTAATATATATACTACTTAAAAAACGTGCAGTTACCTTACAAATGGAATAAACAGTATGTAAAATAATGTGTTAAGTAATTTTTCATTGCATGCATATATTTTACTCAAAAGTTCGCGGTTTGAGACGGAACTAAATAAAAATTGTTTTCAAGAAACGTAAAAAATGATAAATTAGACGATATGGAAGCTGGTTCTACTTTGTACTAAAATTAAATAAAAAATAACGAATTTCAATGGTTTGCAATTTGAGATTTTCTGAATTGGAAATTTGTACCACACTGATTATTTGAACGACATTAATGCTAGTAAACTATGCCATCTTCGATGTAATTTCGGTCCAACGAGAGAGAGAGAGAGAGAGAGAGAGAGAGAGAGAGAGAGAGAGAGAGAGAGAGAGGAGGGGTAGAGGGCATACCTTTGCTGCTGGCCATTAGTAGCTAAAAACCACCGATATGTTTAAATGTTGTAGCAAGCTCAATCTACTTTTCGACCATAGCCTTATCCACGCTATCAAAATCTGAGAGTAACCGAGAGAGAAGTATGAACGCTGGGAGAAGCGGAAGATTGAAGTAAGCTGATCCCCCTCCTTGAAGGCCAACCCACAATTCAAGTTCTGTTTTCGGATTTCTGTGTCGACGCATGAGAACACGAAGAAGAAAAAGAAGAAAAGAAGGAGGAGGAGGAGGAGGAGGAGGAGGAGGAGGAGGAGGAGGAGAACTGAAATTCGATTTCAAACACCACAACAATATATACTGATAGTACTTACAATAGACAGGAACGCTTCTTTCTAAATAAGATACATAGTCAACAGAAAAAAATAAAACTTACTACCACAAAATGTAATGAAATTGAACTTGAACCATGAAAATCCTTGAAAAGGCCTGAAAATAATCAGTCCATGAATAACTGTCCCCTTCCCCTCACCCTACCCAGCTGACTTAGCCATAAATCCACTGACTGTGAAAGGTTTCAGCATAGCCAACAGTAATAATTTCATTATGCAACTGATAACCACACTGTATCTGGTAAAAACGTGACCAGTAGCTTCTACACATATATTTCAGCCCAAAAAGCAATAAAAATGATTGCCCACTTGACTATAATGGTGAGGATAGGTCTATTCCAGCTCAAATAAGCACATCTGAAACGACAGGCATATGAGAGGGAGTAGACTTTTATCCTTCTCGTGGTTAGGTCGGCAATGTGACCTCTTTGTGATTATGGGACCTGGGTTCGTTTCTCTGTAACAGAAATCACAATTTAAAAAAAAAAAAAATCTTTGAACTTGGATCGTGTATATATATATATATATATATATATATATATATATATATATATATATATATATATATATATATATATATATATATATATATATATATATATATATATATCAAAAAGACAGAGGTAGGCGACGGCCAGTAGGGCACATCAGCGCGAAAGTGGACCATAGAAACGTTTTAAATTCATCATAATTCTTTATTTCCTACGTTTAGTAGTAAAGTTATTACATAGTCAGGGAATCTGTTAAATAATGAGTAGGAAATTACCTAAAAATTACTCTAAAATGGATAAAATTCATGAACCACAGCTCAGAAACGAAAGCAAGACCAAAGACTACTACAACCAACCTAATACAATGAAGGAACAAGACAGAATGAAAAGCATAAATAAAAGTTAACTCAGGTACAATTGAGTGGAGTTCTGGCCATTGAACTGGGGAACCAATTGTTTAATAAATAATGATTCCAGGATAGGCAGTTCATATGCATTACTTGTTTGGCCTTTGATGCAGAAATCACAGAGTGGTTTCTTATGTTAGAATGTTCGGGATTGGAGAATCCACAGCCAGTACGGAAACTTAATCCCATAATTACACTTAGGACAAGTATACGTTTATACAACGTTGGAGGTCAAAAGAGGATCTAATTGATTTGTGTATCTGGAAAAAAGGAAGCAATCGTTAGTGGATTTATTGGGAATCATTTCAGAATAAGAGCAATAAAATACTTATGAACAATTTGCGCGAACTTTTTTCGAAAAGTCATCATGTAATAAGTTTATCGTAAAATATTTGGTACTGCACAAGGTTTGGAGGTATTTAACGAATAATTATTGTTTGTTTAGAAACGTACGGAGCTTTTTATAAAACAAAGTCTGCAGGAATCACTAATTCGTAAAATATTCGGAAAGGAAACTAATTTCTTGGTGGCAGATTGCCAGTTCGATGTAAATAAAAAAAAAGAAAAAAAAAAAACGCCCTGTGGAGGAGAGTAAGAATAGAGTTAAGTTTAAAGTCAGAAAAACCAGTAAAATCTTTTTTTTCTTTTTTTAAATCAAAGATATATAAAAGAGTTTTGATGGCAAACTTTATAAACAAACGGACGGTGCAGCCATGGGCTCTCCTTTTGGTACTACTTTTGCCAACATTTTCATGTGCTCGCTGGAATAACCCATGTTAGATGAATGCCTACTGAGGTTGTACCCACTCTTTTATGGGTAGGTATATTGATGACACCTTCGCCTCATTTATAAACGACTGTGACATGGACTCGTTTTTAGCATATGCTAATACTGAACATAGTAACATTAGGTTTATTGTAGATAAAGAGGTAAATAATCAATTGCCTTTCTGACACGTTCTTGTCACTAGGGAGAATGTCTCTTTTAATACGTCTGTTTTTTAGAAAGAGGTCTTCAACTGGTTTAGGATCCAATTACTATAGTTCCTGTTTTTATGATTTTAGACTTAACTCCATTTTTACTCTTCTCCACAGGGAGTTTTTTATTACAACGAACTGGCAATCATTCCACCAATAAATTAGTTTCCTTTCCGAATATTTTACGAATAATTGCTTCCAACAGACCTTGTTTTATTAAAAAAAAAAAACTCCGTATGTTTCTTAACAAACAATAAATTGATATCGCCAAACCTAGTACAGTACCAAAATTAGCTTTTTATGCCAAATCCTCTTTTTACATGATGGCTCTTTTCGATACAAGTACGTACAAATTGCCATAAACATGGTGCCATTCATCTGAAATGAATCCCAATAAAGCCACTAACGACTGCTGCCTTTTTCAGATTACAATGATCGATTAGACTCTCTTTTGACCTCCAACTGCGGGTCAGAATCGACTCTCATTGGGGATTGCGTTTCTGTAATGGCTGTTGGCTCTTCAATCCCGAACATTCTAACATAAGAAACCACTCAAAAATTGTAAAACGTATATTTAAAGAAGTGAATTCTGTATCAAAAGCCAAACAATAATGCCTATTTGAACTGCCACAACCTGGATTCATTATTTATTAAAACAACTGGTTCCCCCTAGAAATGCACCCCAGACCTCCTCCACACGACTGAACCCAAGTTAACTCTTATTTATGTATTCTCATTTAGTCTTCTGCCTTCATTATATAAGGCTGATTAGCAGACTTTGGTCTTGCTTTTATTCTGTTCTTCTTTTTTTTTGTGTTGTAATTTATGAATTTTATCGATTTTAGAGTGATTTTTAAATAATTTTATCCATTATTAAACAGATTCCCTGATGTTGTAATAACGTTATAACTAAACATAGCAAATAAAGAATTACGTGAATTTAAATCGTTTCCATGGTCCACCTTCGCCCTGATATATATATATATATATATATATATATATATATATATATATATATAATATATATATATATATATATATATATATATATATATATATATATATATATATATATATATATATATATATATATATATATATATATACATATATATATATATATATATATATATATATATATATATATATATATATATATGGAATTGGTGATGTCTATGAGATATAATCTATATATAATTAATTTGCTTCGCACATGAATTGTTACTGTCTTGTTTACCTTAAAGTTTTATTAATTTGGGAAATGAATTGACGTGTCCTTATGTGATTTATTCTTGATAGGGAAACTTATATCTCTTCAACCTTTTGTTTTAGGGCCCTTGGACCGAGACAAACTATCCTGAAGGCACTTTGTTTTCTCTGCAACTCTGTTAGGCACTAGGGGAATTTTACCTGAGTTCAGTATTGTCACTTTGAACTGTCTATATCCACACCCAGGCTTCGGATTCTTCTTCCCCCTTCTCACTTTTCTGTCCCCTTCCTTGCCTTCTTCTCCCTCACTTCTCTGTCTCTCCTTTTCTGTATGTCCAGCCCTTTTATTCAGATTATCTCTTGGTACCGCCTTTGGGGTTTTGATTTTGGCTCTGGGTGTGGCATCTTCTGAAAGAACTCTTATGTCTGAGTGGCTACAGCCTTTACCACAAAAAAAAACCCTGCTGTCAACTCTTCTTATTGGGAAACGCCTCCTTCTCTATACCCTGGCTCTTTGAGGGTGTGTCTTCGGGCATTCTTGTAGGATATTCGTGGAGGCCTACTATAGGGCGTCCTTAAAGTCTGGTACTGCTATTTGATTGGTTTAAACCGAAAGGCCTACCTTATTAGGGAGGGGCTTCAAGTTTAACACGACCCCTTTTTTAAACAAGGGAGAATAGAATTCCTTTTGCTAACGTTGGCATGATGGCCTCCTCCAGATGGGCTGTTGGAATTAATCCTTTGCACTTCGACCTGTCCCAGGACGTAGTGTCAATTAATCCTGAGAAGAGAGTTCGTCAAGAGGGTAATGAGGGTTAACGATGTTTTCGAAGTTCCAATTTCTTGAGGGGCCTGCGCAATGTCACTGTCGCCTTTGCGTGAAAGGCTTTTTCTTACACTGGTTTGAAGTTAAAGTGAACGTCGTTTCGTCCCTTTTCTATATGTTTTTCATGCCGTTTTCTTAAGTTTTTAATTTTTATAAGTTAACGCATTCTGAAATAATCTCCCTTAATTCTGTAACAGCACTGTAATATATATATATATATATATATATATATATATATATATATATATATATATATATATATATATATATATATATATATATATAGATATATATATATATATATATGTATATATATATATATATATATATATATATATATATATATATATATATATATATATATATACATAACAGGGGTTTCAGCAAGACAACACCTCACATGATCAATTTATTAAAGAGACGTTTCGTGCCCCAAGACATTGGCACATCATCAATCTGGAATAAACTTATTCTTTTTAAAAAACATTAAACTATTGTAAAAGGTACATTCCAAAATATGACTTTCAACAACCAATATTCAACAAGATGGTGAACTAATTATGACTAGTTTTGACATCGAATCGTTGTTTTTCACTCTACCCAAAGCATTTGTTCTTAAATATTTATTAATAAAATGGTTTTCTAATTACGTATCTCCACCCCCTGCTAGTTTCAACGTACCTAAACTTAATATGTACGCATCAATTCCCTTTATCCACACAGATAAACTACGCTTGAATATAAAAAAACATTATAGAAAAAAAATTAGGTTTCCTAAGACTAACCCTAATCACTGTAAATCCAAAAAAGATAAGTAGCCTCTTCAAGTACAAGGATAAGCTGCAAGATTTTATGTTGTCCAATGTAATCTATAAATATGAATGACCAAGGTGCCTTGGTACTTATATTGGCTCAACACGGAGATTGTTGCCAGTCCGTTATTATAGTCACATGGGACTCAGCTATAGGACGGGATCTAGGATATCGAATCCCGAACACATACCTCAAAATGTAAGATTCCTTTAAAACACATTTTTCTATCCTTACCTCAACACCCCAAGCATCCTTTCTAACAACACTTGAGTCACTTTACATCAAACACCTATCACCTAATTTAAACAATACGCCTCTGCCACTCACCCTTTCGTTGGCCTGAAGTGTAGTTCGGTCGGTCATTCTGCTCTTCTTCTCTGAATTGATAGGTAGTCTTCTAATACTTATAAGCTTCTGTCAATAATTCATATTTTTGGATTGTACCTTTTACTTTAGTTTAATGTTTTTTAAAAGAATAAATTTTATTCCAGACTGATGATCTGCCATGTCTTGGGGCACGAAACGTCTCTTTTTAATAAATTGATCATGTGAGCTGTTGTCTTGCTGGAACCCCTGTTGGAATTATATATTATAATATATTGACTTATATATATATATATATATATGTATATATATTATATATATATTATATATATATATATATATATATATATATATATATATATATATATATATATAATTGCTCACAATTTCTTTGACAATATTTATCAAAATATACATAACAGAAGAATATACATATATATATATATATATATATATATATATATATATATATATATATATATATATATATATATATTCTTCTGTGTTATTGTAAATTTTGATAAATATTGTCAAAGAAATTGTGAGCAATGGCATCTGTGGAGATTCCAAGAGTGGCCAGAAGGTTGGATATGGGGAGAGTCAGCTGAGCTTACCACCTTTCAGCGCGAGCACAAACTTTATGTAGTGTACACGTTCGAGTTTCACCTCTGACATACTCTTGCTTTTACGTATGTTTATGAGGAAAAGACATCTCGGTAACATACAGACGAAGAAGATTCGCTCTAATATGATTACAGAATATCATAATATACGAGATATTACCGTAGTTAGTGAAGAGAGAGAGAGAGACGGGCGCTGAGTAAGGAACGCCCTCGTCTTGCCTGACGCACACGTCGCATAGTGCTCCAGGCTACGGTCTTTGGACAAAGGGATCTTCATTTATGATAAATAACATAGTTTTCCATTTATTAATACCCAAAAAGGAATATGAAATTCATAATAATCATGATGTGTTTTTTAACAAAGTCTTTGTAAAAAGAGAGTACACTTTCGAGTTTCACCTCTGACATTCTCGTGCTTTTACGTTTGTTTATCTTTGTTTCGGAATGAACTTCATCATGCCAAAGAGGAAAATATAAGGAAAACATCTCGTTAACATACAGAAGAAGAAAATTCGCTGTAATAAGCCGAGTTAGTGAAGGAGAGAGAGAGAGTGCCCCAGGCTACGATATATGAGCAGAGGGTATCATAATTTATGAATAAATTATGATAAATTACATAGTTTTGGTTTATTAATACCCAAAAAAGAAAAAGATACAATCTTAATAATCACTATTTATTAACATTGTCTTTATAAAAATACAAAGGAAAACTTCGAACGACCGTATCTCAAAACTATTCTTATTGACCTTCAAATTCTATCTTCTCACTTTTTTATATTTTTTCTCCTGATTTATAGGGTTTATTTTTTTACCATAATGAAAAATTCATATCTAGCAAAAAAATGACTTTTAGAAAAAAAAACTCTTCATTTAATTGGGGGTCTACATCAGGTCTATATATAGTAACCCCCCCAGGTCTAATACAAATGTCAAAGGGAGGAGATAGAATTTGAAAATGGTTATTTTCGGGATAAATTGCCCTGGCGTCGCAAAGCCGAAGGTAATAGGCGAAAATCATATGCAGTTTGGAGATATCCCAAGTCACCTTATTAAGTGGTATGAATGTCAAAGTCCTGTCCTTAAAAATGGCATTAGCCGGCTGGCCCCTTAAAGCTAAGGACTATATTTCAGTGAACTTACTTCCATCCTTATCAAACAGTGAATGATATAAGGGGTTTCATTATTGAAATATACAACAGGAGATATGCCCTTAGGTGATGCCTGGAGATATCGCTGAGAGATCCTGCTGTTCTGTTAACCCTCTTACGCCGGAGCCCTAAAAATCAAAACGTCTCCCGTATGCCGGGCCTGGTTTGGACGTGAGCGCGGAAGTGGAAAAATAATTTTTTTCAAAAAATTACAGCGCGCGTACTTTTGAAGATTAAGAGTTCATTTTTGGCTCCTTTTTTTGTCATTGCCTGAAGTTTAGAGAATGCAACCATCAGAAATGAAAAATAATATCATTATCATATGTGAAATAACTGATACGATATATGGTAGCGAAAAAAAAAAAATTCATACATAATTGTATTCAAATCACGCTGTGCAGAAAACGGTCAAAGCTAACCAGTTACATTTTTTTGCGTTGTATTGTACACTAAATTGCGATCATTTTGATATATATACATTGTAAAACAATAAAAGCAACACCGGAAAAATATTATCACAAAATGATGTACGAATTCGTAACGAGCGGACGTAAAAAATGTTATTTTCAAAAATTCACCGTAATTCTAAATAATGTTCTAGAGACTTCCAATTTGTTTCCAAAAATTAAGACAAAAATGATTGAATATTACGATACTGTAAGAGTTTTAGATTAGAATTGCAGATTTCGACCATTTCGGACGAGTTAAATTTGACCGAATGTCGAAATTTTTAATAATATATATTTTTTTATAGGACATATTTCGAAGATGGAAAAAGCTACAACCTTCAATTATTTTTTATTGTATTCTTCATGAATTTGCGCACATTTTTATATATGAAACTCTATAAAAAGGCTAATATGAAAAGGAGCAAATATTAGGATAATGCCATGTACGTATTTCGGAGACTTGCGGCCGCGAATCGGCGCGGCGGAGTGGAAGGTATAAATATTTTTCAAAAATTCACCATAAATCACAATATTGTTTTAGAGACTTCAAATTTGTTTCAAAATGAAGAAAAATGGACAGAATATTACTAGGCCGTAAGAGTTTTAGCTTACAATTGCGTTTTTTTCAACTATTTCGGTAGAGTCAAATTTGACCGAACGTGGTTTTTTTTCTATTTATCGTGATTTATATGCAAATATTTCGAAAAAAGAGAAAAGCTACAACCTTCAACCATTTTTAGTTGTATTCTACATGAAATTACGCACATTTTCATATATAAAAACTTTATGTAACAGCTAATTTTAAATGGTGCAAACATTTCGACAATCGCACAAAAAAAATTCTGATTTTTTTCGGAAGTTAACCGCGCGAACGTAATGTTTTTTTTTCATAAATTCACCATAAATCGAAATATTGTGCTAGAGACTTCCAAGTCGTTGCAAAATGAAGGTAAATGATTGAATATTACTAGAATATAAGAGTTTTAGCTTACAATTGCGTTGTCGACCATTTCGGTAGAGTCAAAGTTGACCGAAAGTTGAAATTTTTGCACTTAACGTTATTTATATGAAAATATTTCAAAACTGATAAAAGCTACAACCATGGGTGTTGTTTTTTTGTTGTATTGTGCATGAAATTGCGCACATTTCCATATATAAAAACTTTATGTAACGGCAAATTTAAAAGGGTGCAAACATTAGGACAATCGCACGAAAAAATTTATTGGAAGAGTTATCGCACGAACGTAAGGAAAAGGTTTTTTCATAAATTCACCATAAATCGAAATATTGTGCTAGAGACGTCCAATTTGTTGCAAAATGAAGGCAAATGATTGAATATTACTATAATGTGAGAGTTTTAGCTTACAATTGCGTTTCTCGACCATTTCTGTAGAGTCAAAGTTGACCGAAGGTTGAAATTTTGCACTTATCGTTATTTATATGAAAATATTTCAAAACTGATAAAGCTACAATCATGAGGTTTTTAGTTTTTAGTTGTATTGTGCATGAAATTGCGCACATTTTCATATATATACTTCATGTAAAGGATAATTTAAAATGGTGCAATAATTATGTCAAAGTGACGAAATAATTTCCGAGATGTGTCACTGATACTTTTTTAGTGCGATAAGAAAGAAATTCGCGCTTGCGCGCCTGCGTAGCGATTGTAAACAAAACAGCGCCTTGATCCGTGAACTCCCCAGCATCCCCAAGGCGCGTGATACAAAAGTTTTTCGGCTGGTAGGCCTATAAGTATTTTTCCGCGAATTTTTAAAAAACTTTTTTGAGCCGACGTATGATACGTCCAATCGGCATACGGGAGACATTTTGACTCGACGTTTAATACGTCCAATCGGCGTAAGAGGGTTAATTGTCTTAATCTGCTTCATCGTTGCCTTGAGGAAGATGTTATCTATCTATCCGAGTCCCAGGCTCCATTGCAAAGGTTGATCCTATTTGCCTGTTGTTCTATTAGTGAAGATTCCACCATTTGACATTTACATCAACAGCTGCTCTTGTATAAAATTAGTGCCTAATCCATAATTCTCGAGGTTGCTGAAGTGAATAGTGATACTCCTGATGCCCTTCAAGTTCACGTTTAGTCCTGATAGTTTGGGATCGGTGAAAAGGAAGGTGGTGTCATGTAAAACTACCAAAACATACAGATATAGTGTCTAATACATAGATTTTGAGGTCACTGAATAGTGACTTGCAGTGCCCTTTAAGTCCAAGTTTCAGCTCTGATAGGAAGTGGGGCATAGAGGGGGTGGGAAGGTGGTGACATTTAAAAATGATCAAACTACAGATAATAGAATCTAATCCATAGTTTTTCAAGGTTGCTGTGATGAATAGAAGCACTCCTGATGTCCATGAAGTCCAAGTTTAGCCCGAATAGGAATGGGGGTTGAGAAATGGTGTAATGTAAGACGTCAAGAATACTATGCAATGTAACAGAAGCAACTATCTTAACAGGAATGAGAGAGAGAGGAGAGAGAGAGAGAGTTTATTGGTTTGTCATTCAGAGATACCGGCAGCACCAGGTTGTCAGCTAGTAACCTATAAAACTATACACTACTAGTGCACAAGGTTTGGTACTGTTATTCAGATGTTTTCTGTTCAGTTATAGGAAGGCAGATGAACAACCGTAAAACCAATGACCCTGAGTTGAACAAGTCTTACAACTTACTGTGGTAAAATCAAGCTTGCTGATCTTATGTAATCACTATCATTACTATTAAATATAGTAATCATGAAGTATATATAGGAGAACAAATCACTAAAAAGCAAAATCAAGTTTACCTAAATCTTTGAGTTCTTGCATTGTTGACATCCCAGATGTAGTACCTGGCGAAAATTTCTCCCATGGAGAGCTTCTAGTTTGGTCAGGTCTCTCTTCTTGTAACATTCGTACAGCACACATTCTTTGGTACCTTTCCCTTACAAGGGTAGCTACTCTTCCGCTTTTCCACCATTTGAACGTCAGTGCACTGAAGGGGGTCACGAAACGCAATGTAAATACGGTCTCATCGAAAGTAGGACGTCGATACAACTGGAAACTCACCCGGTGAGATGGCTTATGGTAAAAACGGTCTGTTGGGAAGTGCTACCTATAATTATATAATTTTATATTTCTGAAAATACTCAGTAAACTATACAAAGAATACACAATATTATATTTAAACTAGTTGGTACGGTACATCTATGATACAACTGTGACGAGCTCAAAATATCGAGGTACATATAAACCTATTTACTCCGATTCGATATTTTTTGCAGAGCAAGCAAATTCATATTGTAGAAAATGGGTAATTTCAGTAGGAGACTAAAGCATATTTATCATTTCCTCCTATCCGGAATTGGAAAGTCATACGGACTTCCTGTGCTCAATGTCGCTCATAGGCGATAACGAGATACATAGATGTATATTTACTCTGATTGGATATTTATTTGAGAGAACTATCCAATTCTTATCGTAAAATGTGTAATTTAGTAGGATAGTAATATAATTTATCACTTCCACAAAGAAAGTCTTACATACATTGTGAGACAATTGTCGGTAATTTGCCCCTCACGGGGCAGCAAATGCAGTGAGCAGAAAAAAAGAACTCCATTTTTTTTACAATAATACTTTGGGACATGTTTATTTAGACATTAAATAGTCCTAATCCGTCAATAATTAGAAATCGGTAATTCCTCGAAATTCGGCGGTCGGCGCCGTCCACAGTAGGATCCTCCAGTTTCGAATAACCTAACTATAAAACCATATATCAGAATCTTTAGTCTACAAGACTAATGAGGCATCACACTGAAAAACTCAATTATTTAAAGTTAATAGCTAGTGTTATTAAATCACCCATTTCCTGAAAACAAGGCGAAACAAAACAAAAAATAAATAAATAAACGCAATTCTATTATGGATCACCTGCTTAGTGTCAGAGGCGGGATGATGATAGATTGTCGGAATGTTTAGAGATAATATTGAAGGCGGGTGGGTCGACCACTTAGCTAAATTGCACCCAGGACCGTCCAAGATCAATTGATGGGCCAGATGGGAGTTTGGTTGTCACAGTAAAATATGTTGTAAATCAGGAAGCGTTCATAGAAAACGGGCGATAACGAGGTGTACAGTACAGAATGATTGGAGGCCATGCGTAGTGGGACAATGTTCGAAATAATAAGACTATTGTGCTTATGAGTATTTTATGATTGTGTCCGTGTTCGAGAGAGAGAGAAAGAGAGAGAGAGAGAGAGAGAGAGAGAGAGATCATAATCAGGATGTAACATGAAATTTGGATATGGAAATCTTAGTTCATTCATTTTGATGAACGTCATAGGTGTTGGCCGTGACAAACCTATATAGAGTAATCTATTTACATACTTATAAGCGTTTTAGTGATTATATAAAGAATTTTGTCGAAATGGGTTTATTTAACCGGACAGATTGACTGGTTTCTAATATGATGAAGTAATGTGCTGAAAGAACTGTTATTGAAACTGCCTCAATATTATCTCTTAACCATCATAGGTATGGCAGAACTTCAGTACTTTGAGACCAATTGGACCAAAATATGAAAAAGGAAACACCTGGAGACGACTAAGTGGGTATTCGACAGCAACCAAAAACTCGTCAAAATGATTATCAAACTAAATTATGTTCAAAGTTAATTTTTCATCAGTTTCGAAAAATAAAATTGTGTAGATATAATTAATTTCTGCCCACTAATGATATATAAATTTGACTTATTCTTTTCAATAGATGAAAGAATTTAATTGTCCATAGGTGTATTCAGCAGAGTTTTAACCGCATTTAAATGAATTCAAATTTGTTTTACAATTGGTATTGCATACTGCATTACAGAAATGGAGCAAAAATTTTGTTAGGTCTTATCAACAAAGACATACGTCAGTATTCCGATTGTAATTTCATGGTACTGTTGTCGACTAGAAATATCTAGTGCGCGTTTCAACGTGCCAAGATTGCAACTAAATGCTTCTTTTATATCAACGTAATAATTCATAAAAATACAGCTTAAATACTGAACTAATTATTAAATCTTGAAAATCATTTAAAATCATAAAATGTAAGAATTATGCATTGCACACGAAAAACGAATTGTATTTTTATATGAGGATAACTGAATAAATTTAAGACACCAATTACCTAAAAGTAATTTTACGTGATTAAAGTATCACATAAAAATAGTTAACTTAACTTGGATACCTATCACTTCCATGTAACCAGTTTCTGAAGTCGGGCAAAATAAATATTTCCAATACTATTTTGATTTCTTGGTCACTTCTTGTTATCAGCCAGAGTTCAAGTCGAGAAGTCCACAGGAAGTTGTGGCAGTTTGTGTCACTCAGTTCAGTACAATTAAAGCCGAAGACTAATGATCTCATTTCAACATTAGTACCAAAGCATGAATTGTAAATCACATTAATAAATTACAATGTAACCTCTTTATTTAAAACATATTTTATGGCAGAAATCTATCTACGAAAAAGAAATCTTATGGAAATATAAGGAAAAATAACATAAAGATGGAAACTAATGTTGAAAATCTACTATGGCAACATAGAAATAAAACCATGGTTATTTAAAAGCTATAAGAATATGCCTTTCATGAATATTCAAACT
>NC_087200.1:48257954-48260454 GCF_015104395.2 Macrobrachium nipponense
GTTAAGGGTGCTCAAAGTGGGACAAGGAATTTAGCAAGCTTGTAGTGTCATAGGATGTGAGGATAGGTCTCATTGGTACACCTTTTTTACGAATGTTTGGTAGCCCATTCATCACTCCAGTACTATACAATGAATCATAGGTATTTTCACTATTGATGTTTTTCGATCTTTCAAATATTTCAAATATCGGTTTGATGCGATCTTCAACTCTAAAGAAGCAGAATATTGAGGGTCTCCGGTCATCTTAAACTTAAACTTTGTTTCGTCTTCTAAGATGTTTTCTATTTTCTGTATATATTCGTGTTTAGAATTACGGTACCTTTTCCCTTATATGATTACGTTATTGCCAGTTCCTCATGTTTAGCAAGTTATTTTAGAATATTGAGGTCATTCTTAGTGAAGAATGGCGTCCATCTGGCAGTTAAGGTATTATAAGTTTTCTATGCTAACCCTTGTATTTAAGTGCGAAATTTACGCACATCAGTATCGAGGCGGAGATTAAGTAGTCTGGAAAATAATGATTCTAAGGAGTCAAAAAATGGATTATATGAAGGTTTTAAAGCAAGGAAGGCTGAAGTACAAACCTAGGGAGAGTAGGAATTCCTTTCTTCTGATAGTTTGCAATTAGACAGATTAAA
This sequence comes from Macrobrachium nipponense, assembly GCF_015104395.2. Lineage (NCBI taxonomy): Eukaryota > Metazoa > Arthropoda > Malacostraca > Decapoda > Palaemonidae > Macrobrachium > Macrobrachium nipponense. The sequence goes on from NC_087200.1 coordinate 48,258,593, forward strand.
TACAGTTCTATTGTTGTTTTGGAAATTAGGGATACAAATACCTAGTTTTCTGTTTCCTTTCGTGAGTTTGTCGGCAGATAATAGATAGTTTTTTTTACCAGCAATTGACCTAAAGCTAATAATACCTTGTAATCCAATGCCCATAAGATCCTTTTTCAAATACAAAGAGACTCTTCACCCTCTGATGACCTCGGAGTCATTTAATTAATTTGATTACCCCAGATATAACCCGGGGGAATATGACGGATCCACCCGCAGTTTGTTTTAAGTGAGATTGGATTCTCAACGAGCGTAAGTTTTAGAAAGGGGTTGTTAAATTATCAACCCAGAATCCACTTCGTACGTGAACATGCAAAGAAATGTAAATTCTATGTTAATTACAAATATTTTAAAATCATAGGCCGAACTCCTAACGACCAATAACTAGCAATTTTAGAATCGCTTTTTATTAAACAGCTTGTCCCCCGACTAAACAAACACTCAACACCTCTATACCTCTCGAAGCTGAACCTGACTCGATATGTCACTTGGTCCGTGCCCTCAGCACCTTTTGGTAAACTACTTTTTACTCTACTTACAATTATGTGTTATAAAGTTTTTTTTTTTTTTTTGTCCGAGTCTGTTTTTTAATGTCTGTTTCTTTTATTATGTAACCTTTGAAAATGGGACTAAACGTTTTGAAACGTCAGTAGCTGAATAAGATACTCAGAAAGGAATAAAGAACTGCCCTTCCCCTTCCCACTAAATTGCTGTTTACTGGATAGATAGAGGCCCACCCTCATCTTCGCTCTATATATAATATATATATATATATATATATATATATATATATATATATATATATATATGTATATATATATATAGTATATATATATATATATATATATATATATATATAACAATTAAGTTACAAATGTTATTTAATATCTAATTCGATTTACGCCGAAAATAATATATTTTCAAATAAATGTTAACCAAAGGAGATTTTTGTTTGTTGATAAAAAGACGACGAACTTAATAATCAACTAATAAATTCCCTTTTGGTTCACATAACATAATATGGGAATATTTTATTTCCGAGATATAGCGAATTAGATATTAGAGGGGCATTTCTAGCTTAATGGTTTTAATGAATCATGGTGATTTGATGAAATTCACATACACACACACACACACACACACACACACACACACACACACACACACACACATATATATATATATATATATATATATATATATATATATATATATATATATATATAATCATGACAGCCAAATTTGATGATAAACGTGTCTATCTGTATGTAAATTTACCACAAATATTTAATCCCACTTCAACTAAGCATTAACTAGGATAAACCATCTCTCTGATATGTGTACATTATATTTGCAAGAATCTCAAGCAAGACATTTTAAAATTTGGTTACTACAATGAATCCGTTTCGAAATGACCCCTCATGTGCCTAGGATTAAGAAATCCTCGATGAAAATGGGTTGCATAATCCCACGTTATTGTTAAAAACAAAAGAACGCTAAAAATAGCAGATGTTGGGTAATTTCCCAACTTTCATAATGCAAAGTTGCCAAGTTTGTAATTTTCTGCGGCATTTTCCGTCGCAGCTCAACTGCCACTCATACAACATTCCTGTTCAGTGAGCCGAAGCCATAAATTAAATGCAACCAACTCATTTTCGCTACACTGCGCAAACAGGAAAATAACTTTGTACGAGAGTAACGATTCACGTAATGCGAACACTGGCTATCTTGAAAACATGCGGAAATGCAATGTAATTTTTTATCGTTTTGCTGGTATTATCATATTTCGTCATTATCATAGTTACTTTGGGTAGCAACGATTC
>NC_087200.1:48269288-48274288 GCF_015104395.2 Macrobrachium nipponense
GTTCCTATAGCCTGTCTTAAGTAATAAGAGATATTCAATATTTTGCCTTGTGTAAGTGCACCAAATTTTTTACCCAACATTTTGTTTTTTTGCTAAGTTTATGACCAAGTTATACAAAAGCTTAGTTCCATGGTTCACACATGCATACTTAATTATTGGATAGGAGACAGCAGACTGCGCAGCAGTTATTCCTTTTGAGTCTCCATCTGACACTACTTCAGTAGATCTCAGTTTGCATTTTTCAATTGAACGTGCAAATAAATTTCTCCACCCATCTCTCTCCTGGCAGGTGAGCTCCCATTGTAGTTTTTGGAACACTCATGTTCAGGAACGTTTTCTCCTTCACGGAATTCTTCACAAGTCTTACACCACTTGTTCAAAAGTACAAAATCAACACATAAACCTGCAGTCATTTCTATTACTGAAAAAAATCCATACAGGGAAGTGAAAAGCCCCTCTTAGACCAAATGCCATCACAACTCACTCAAATATCTTTTACTTCATTTGTATTTCCTGTCTGCCACAACATTTCATGTAATTTTTCTCTAGTTTTTTCAATTGTCCCTTCAACTTCCTCAATCTTTGCAATGATATAATAATTCTTTGAAGATAATGAATTCATGTTCAATGTAGCACCCAATTCATGTATCACACCATATCCATTGCTTGCCTGTAAGGAAGCTTTCACTAATCTATTATGCACGCCGTAATGGCAATTTTGTATTCCTTAGGCCCACATCAGCTTTTTTTCAATCCTCCATTCGAAGTGCACACCTTTCTATTGACATTGCACTGACCACACTTTGCAATGTATGTTTCAGTTATCCTTACAGTTCTTTCTTCTTTCACTGTCATTATATTGCCACTTTTACAGCGTGCAATACCACAAACCCATTGCAACAAGTCACTTTTATAAAAATATATGATGTTCCCTTGAAATCTTCATTATCAATTTCCATATCAAATTTTTCATTGATATCAAGTGGTGGATTGGTGGTGGCGTAAACAGACCTCCCACCATCTGAATCAACTCTAGCTGCATTTCTTCATTCAAGACAGTTTTTTCCTTGCCTCACATATTTTCTTCAACTTCTGTTTCCTTGTTAACCTTATGGTTACAGGAGCACAGAAAACCACAATAAAAAAAGAGATATTACGTAAATAAGAAAACACGTCGCAAAAGTTGGATGACGCAAGCGCAAGACTTCTCTCTCTCAAGGTCACTGTTAGTGCGTTGGTGCTTGCTGCTTGGTCACGTGGTTGCCTGAGTGGAGGGGTGTACAGATGCCAGATATCACTAGATTTTGAGGCATAAAACGCAACTAAAATACTGAAAATATAGGCAGAAATGAACTCTATTTCGGACCGTGTAAGGTTTATTCTCGTGCTCAGCCCTTTAGATGGGTTACACCCATGTCCCCTTAAAGCCACGTGAGACACTGTGATTTTGGATAGGTGAAGAATATAAATCCATGAATAACTCAAGTTCGATTTTTTTGAAAAATAATGGCTTCCCAGATGTAATTAAATATATTACGGACAACCTGCAAAATGACTGTCAATACGAATCAAACAGCACTAATATTCAGTGAGAAGTGGTCAAATATCGAATGTGTTAATCACATAGGAGAGATTTAGATTATACTATTAACTGGAATCAGGAAAGATCCTTAATGCCGTGTAGCGACACAGTTAAAAGGAACATCATTGAATCTTGTTTCATCAAATCAAATAATGGAAGTGCTCTAAATTTAAGCCTTGATTTGTTTAATCTCGATGCTTTCATAATTAAAAAAAAATTGTAGATAAATATAAGCAACAAAATTAATATAGTCGGAAATGACTACATAAGGGGGCCAACTAAGAAAGTGCAGGAGGGGAGGCTGAGATGGTATGGACACCTGTTAAGGAGAGATGAAGACCACGCTGGGAGACATACTATGGGGATGGAGGTTCAAGGAAGAGGAGATTTACATGAGAAGGGAATTGATGAGGCAGAAGCAAAGGACAGAAATAGATGGAAATGGCTCATCAGAAATGGCGACCCCATATAGAAATGGGAACCAGCTGTAAAGAAGAAGAAGAAGAAAAATGCTTTTGGGCTTTGTATGGCTAAGTTTCCATTTCTCTTATGGTTAAGTCATCTGTTTTAGTTTCTCTTTTGGTTAAGTCTCTTTTAGTTTGTGACCGTGTGATCTCGTATTCTGGATTATCTCTTTGATTTTTACCTTTTTGACAATTAACAGCCTGGCGTTCTTGATCTTTTTGTTTACCTTGTAAGTTTCTCTTCAACTTACATATCTCATTTGTGCCTCAACAATGTCTTATTAAAGGGGGAAAGTTCTCGGCTACAAAATTTTGCCTATTATTTTTCCTGTGGTATTCGCTTACATCATTAAGTCACGTGCATCTATTGTGATTTTAAATATATATATATATATATATATATATATATAATATATATATATATATATATATATATATATATATACCACATACATCACACACACACACACACACACACACATATATATATATATATATATATATATATAATATATATATATATATATATATATATAGTATATATATAGAATATTATATAAAGAACTGGCCGGAACCAAAACAACATTTTTATAAGTTTCTTGTATGAAAACGATAGGTTTCTTTAGAATCTAAACACGAGATACTATATTTTTGGGAAAATACGTAGTCGAAGAAAAGAAAGTAGGCAAAATATTTTCATAAAGGCGCAGTGGAGTAAAATAAGGGACGTGATAATTACATGTACTCACAAGAAGGTTTTGAAATGAACAATAAACTTGATAACGATTAATAAAAGATAGGGGATTGAACGAAATGAATGAATGATCAGGACGATGACAAGCATTCTTGTAGAATTATATCAATAAGTAAATACTTTCTTCCGTGATCCTTCATTCTGCAAGAATGTTGTTACGTCTGGTATTTACTAATTCTTTGTGAATATAAAAAAAAAAACATCAGTATCATGTCCTAATAGGAGTAGTGTTACTTTCCAATTTCCAATCCGTTATTACGGACGTCCCCAAGATTAAATGCCCGTATAGGTGTTTGTTCACGTTACAAGTTTTTATCTTCTTTTCTTGCGTGCATGTATTATTAAACCCTTATTGGAGAGCGTGATAACTTTTAAAAAAATTCTCGAAAATTTCTTCTAAGTTTCCTTATCTTGTAACTTGTATAGTTGAACAGTAATTAAGCAATAATAATAATTATCTTTAACGTCACATTTTTTCTCATGAGTAGTGTGCCACGGAAGCTTTGTAAGATTACAGTGCTTGCCTTTACATTTATAAATGGTACATTTTAAGCGTTGTTTGAATTTCTTTAACGCGTCAAATTTATTTTCTTTGTATCTATTATCAGCTGACTCTACCTATTTTTATTCCGTCATGTGACTTGAATTCCTAGTTTTAGTTTCCTTCTGAATATAAAAAACATAAAATAAACATAAGTATACAAAATGGAACATCAAGTTAAGAATATGGGCAAGTCGATTAAGCAAACCGCCAATGGTTTTCAGAGACAGGCCATAAGGTCAGCATAGCATGGCGAGGCCGTTACACAACAATGGGCACAATAGGCTTTCCAAGCAGCTCTAAAACTTCCTTATTTACGATGTGTATATATATAAATGTGAAAATAACAAAATATAAAAGAAATATATATAAATCCACTTAACAAAATTCCGAAGATTTTAGAAAGAAATAAAAAAATTAAGACAGATAATAACGAATACCTCTCCAATAATGAGATATTGCCATGAATAAAAAAGAACTAAATATAAAAGAACTAAACGTAAGCTAAGAAAAATTCCACAGAATTTAAATTCTTTTTAAGATTTAAAAAATAGGTTTAAAAAATCTCTCCAGTTATGATAATTTTTTTTTATATCAATATTAACATATATGAGAGAACTGCGAGTAAGTCAGCTAAAAGTAACGCGGACTTAAAGAAATACATTTGAAAAAGAAGATTCCGAAAGATAGAAAGGGGACGACGCCTTAACGCAGTTGTAACATCAAGGTCTGATTCAATTTTCTAGTGCATTATCGGGTAAATGGACAAATCCACCTCTCCGCTACGAAACTTGACAAACAATAGAAGATGATTTGTCGAGCGAAGAGCATAAAATTGTGTTCCTTTTTATGCTAACGAGATTATTCGTCTTACAGTCGGCGTCGTCTGCGGCCGAACCCCGCATGCGCGATGTCTCTCGGCTTGCAGGCGCGACTACTAACGAGGTAGTCTTGGGCGCACTCAAAGATATTGAGCGGTACAGGGGGCCATTACAGCGACGAATTTTTAATTCATTTCCTTGCGGGTGTCGACCGTGAAAGAATCATTACCGGGAGACAGTCTCTTTATGACTCGTTTTAATACGCTAAAAGTTTTCCGTCATTTCTGTAACGCCGCTTATTCATTTCCTGTTAAGCGAATGTGTCTCGTTAACTGGATGATTAGGACGTTTGGGATTATTATTATTACTCCAGGTATGAGATGTTCTATCTGTCTATATATATATATATATATATATATATATATATATATATATATATATATATATATATATATATATATATATAATATATATATATATATTAGCTGCTCAACCTGGCACTGCCCAGAAAAAACTCTGAAAGACAGTCTAGTGTAGGGGTAGTGTAAAAGGAAAGGGGGAGCTGGAAGAGATAGAGGAGGGAGAAGGAAGACGGGGAATGGTTTATGTTGAGGTCTGGCAGGCGGCTTTACTTTTTTCATGCGAGCTATAGAATTTCGAGCTGTTGGGCCGACCTAGATAAAACTTGGTACGTCGCCATCATTTGCCTCAACTTAGATAATTGGGTAGGTTTTCAACCCCTTCCCTTTCCCCTTCCCTTTCCCCTTCCCCTCCCCCCAGCTTTCCCCCTTCCCTTTGTAACTTATGTGGTAAATAAACTCTTTGAGTTTGATATACC
>NC_087200.1:48281788-48291788 GCF_015104395.2 Macrobrachium nipponense
TTTGCCTGCATATGAACCCAATTTTGCCTACTTTTATTTTTCATTCGAGGTGCTTTATCAGAGACTTAAGAATATCAATTATGATAATTTAAATAAGGCAATTCTTCAACAGAAACTACCATCACTGTTACATGAAAATTATAGAAAACTCAAAGTGAAGTAGGTTCCTTACTCCAGAAAGGAAGACTGAAATCCCTAAAAGGTTAAGTAAAAATGATAACTTAGTGATGTGCAAACCAGATAAAGGCAAAGAAATAGTGATTCTGGACAAGGCTAATTATATGGAAAAAAATTATATTGTTATGTCTGATGCCTCTAAATTTTGTTGAAATTTCTAAAAAGAAGGTAAGATTAGTCGTTTTCTTAAAAAGCTAAAACTGAAAAACGTAATTTTGAATGATGTCTACCAGGAACTATTTGTTAACGGGTCTTCCTTTGGTATTCTTTATAGACTTCCGAAAAGACACGAAGACGGTATACCCTTGAGACCGATAATGTCCGCATATAATAGTTCGTCACATAAGATCTCCAAATTCTTGGTCAAAATACTCAATGAGTGCCAACTCCCAATTTTCGTTATAAAATGTTTATGTATTTCAACAAGAAATTATATTACAGGATGGTAATTTGTATGTGGCCAGTTTTGATGTTGAATCGTTGATCACTAACGACCCTGTTTCTGAGACAATTGAAATATTTCTGGATAAAGTTTTTAGTAATGAGGAAACTTTTTGTGGTTTTAATAGGAAACTTTTTAAAACGTTTTTGGAACTTGCAGCGCAAGATGCCACCTTTGTTTTTAATGGGCTGGCTGAGGGGTTGCCAATGTGTTCTCCTTTAGGACCGTTGTTTGCCAATTTGTTTTATGGGATATTTGGGGGAGAATCTTTTTAATGATTGTCCTTTGAATTTTAATCTAGTCTTTTATAGAAGAAATGTTGACGATATCTTTGCCTTATTTAAATTTCCGTGGCAATGCTGTTTTAGATTATGCAAATGAGGCCCACCCTAACATTGAATTTACGTTGGAAAATGAGAAGGATGAAACCATGGCATTCTTGAATATATAAGTAACTAGACGTGACCACCATTTTAGCACAAGTGTTTTTAGAAAGGGTACCTTCATTGGGCTCGGGAATAACGTTTTTAGCTCGTGTTTTCGTAATTTTAAAATTAATAGTATTTCTATTCTGGTCTTCAGGGGCATTCTGTACACATCCGATTAGGTCTTATTCCACCTTGAAGTCGAGTTTCTTTTGGAATATTTTGTAAAGAAATCATTTCCCAAAAAATTGGTTTTAAAACATTTTAAGTAAATTGCCAGCGAAGTATCGGTCAACACCCACTCATAACTTTAATGTATACCTGAGCTGACCATGTACACACCCACCCCATTTATTCATTCAGGTAGTTTGCGTTCGAAAGTTAAAAGTTATTGAAAAAACTTGGAGGGATTTTTATCTAAAAGGACAATTTGGAGGATTTCATGAAGTATAATATTAAATAAAAAATTGAATGCCCAGGATCTTGGTATTTATGTTGGTTCTACGCGTAGACTGTCACAAGTCCAGTATTTAAGCCATTTGGGATTGATTTACAGAAGTGGGTCCAGAATCTCTAATCCCGAGTCCTCTAATACAAGAACAAACACAAAGAGTTGTACAATCACCATTGAAAAGAAACATTGCTCTATGATAGACACTACAAAGCAAATTACCCTGTTACTATCCTTGAGTCATTGTTTATGAAGTACCTATCACCTAGTTTAAACTCCAACACATCGCCATCTTCTCTCTCTCTCTAGCTTGAGGTTTATGTTGTGCGCCGACCATACCGTTTTTAGTCACTACCTCGTTCTTCATCCTTGAATAAGTAGTTTTTTCTCGTTCTCTGTTTAAATGTTCTGACTATATTTTTATTTTTATTGTAATTTGTTAGTTTATTTTTATTGTTGAATTTCAACAGCGACTGATGTTGTGTTAGTGACATCATGAAACGTTTCTTATAATAAAACACGTGCACCTGACTGACGTCTAATATATATATATATATATATATATATATATATATATATATATATATATATATATATATATATATAATAACAGAGAAGACATTGTCTCGTTATTCATTTTGGTAGCCAATGGCCAGAGCGGCAGACAACTAGTTGGGTTTTGGTAACACTTTTCTCTCTCTCTCTCCTGACTGGCAACAACTCTCTCTCTCTCTCTCTCTCTCTCTCTCTCTTTCTCTCTTTCCTCTCTTCTTTCCTCTCTCTCATCTCTTTCTCTCGTCGTACCTCCCCTCCATTTCATTAGGTCATGAAATCAGAAACGGGCTACAAAAATATGCATTTATTTAAAAGCAAAGTATTAACTGAATAACTCATATTCTTAACAGAATGATTAACTGAGTAACTCAGATAACCCTCGGTAATTAATCTAACACCAACATTAGTTTAGTCAACAGTTATTAGTCAATACCATTTCTACAAATGAATAATCCCACTCTTCTCCAATTATAGTTCCCACATTCTAGAATAGTTCCCTCTACTAGAATCGCCTGTTAAAAGAACAGGAGAATAAACTGGTAAACGTACACAATTGTAAATAAAAAGTCAAAAGATTAAATGAAATAGAACTTATTTACAAAATATCAAAAATACAGTCAAGCCACACCTTTGGCCAAAGCACAGTAATTCTTACCTATTTCAGCCAGTTTCACTTCACTAAACAAAAGTACTGTTCGCAGAGGCCATCCTGGCCCTGCCTTCTCTCCCCGTAACAGTCTCTATGGTTCTGGCTAATTACATGCTATTATGAACGGACATAGCTCGTACAAACGCACGAATTCACACACACGCTGATCACGCCCAGAATTCACTCATAACCAGTTTCAAAGGCACCTTTGACAAACGCCCATAACGACAGATGAGTGTTGACCTGTTTAGGTAAGGATTTTAATATCACACCACCCAACAAGACATATCAGCATTTTCTAGGCTGAGATGTCTCCACGGGAAGCTAAAAACGATGATTCCCAATTTCTGAAGAATGTCAAAGCACACGTGACATACAACGATGTCTCATACATATCATATCATATTATATTATTTGAAATCCCTCATAACAAATTCCCCTTTCAGGTTACAGATAGCTCGGCCACCATATGGCTAGCACCTGCCTAGCCACAGGTCACATAAAACATCTCATATATATATATATATATATATATATATATATATATATATATAACACATTGGCCGGTTCATTAAACACAAAATATAGTAATAACTGCAAGTCTCTGGCAGCACAACGTAATGTCTATCACACATTATCTCCTGCATATGGGCTATAATAACAATGGGGTGTATATTCATTTCTCCATCTTGAATTTTCGAATCTCCCTTTTTGTCTGCAACTGCAGCTGCACAGACTCGCAAAACACGTTGTAGCAAGGTGAAACATCTCCCTGTGGAAGACAACTGATGGCTTCTATAGTCCAAAAGTGCTGTAAAACACCTTAGACTCGTAGAAACTCTAGTATGTGGGCAAACAATAGCAACATCTCTGCAACGGCTGGTGGGCATGTTGCTAGCGTTGGGGAACGATGTTTATGGTGTTTTCAGTATGTCAGTCACGTCATCGGTCAATCAAAGAAGAATTAACAGCAGACATACTTCTGTCAAATAATAACCTCAAAAATTCCCAAAAATACTAACTGAACCTCTCCCAATCAACCCCATTTAATATGACCACTGAAGTAATTTCTAACTTCAACTCGTGAAGGAATTCCAAAAGATCACTAAACCATAAGTCATTACCATAACCCCGCAAAGAAAATATTAAATTCTCCAACTCAATTCTCCAAATTCATACATTAACACACACCTCACCCAGAACTCACAGAAACTCCAAGGACTTCTGTCAACACACTTCAAACTCACAAATTCTCACAAGAAAAAAAACAAAAAGTATTGAGCCCGAAAAAAAAAACAAGTAACAAGCCCAGCCCCGAAATTATCACTAGAAAATGTTCTCTCAAGCTCTGATATTTAAGTAACCCACAAAACCAGTAAGAATTCTTTACTGTCTAACATCAAAAACCCCTCTTACTGCTCGTATAATTAATCTCAATGAGACGTAATGTCAAACAGACACTTATGCAATTCATACACCTCGACAAATCACACCTCCCATCCAGAAAGAAATGCTATTTAAAGCTTAACCCCAATTACATCTCTCGTAGGAAAAAAAAAGAAAAAAAAAGATGACAACAATAATAAGTGAACTTTCCCGTTACAAAAGCACATAATAAATATATACATAACCCAACTTTTCCCCACAAATGCAATATGTATCTTTATGGAATTTTGCCATCGCAACTTTTTCTTCGATTGGAAACACCAAAATCAGCATCTCTCAGAATAGTACAAAACTCTGAGTAATCGACACTAGAGGAAACGAGTCAGCAACCAGACTCATCACAGCATTATCAGCAAAATCCACCTGCGGACACGTCAGTGCTCGAACTGCAGTATAGAAATGTCTAGTCAGACTTGCAACTTCAGAAACTCATGATTCTCAAAAAAAAAAAAAAGTTCTATACTGTCTACACTGACACCACATAAGCACATTTCACAAAATTATCTCCAGGATATGACTAAGGTGCTCAAAAATTGTCTCAAAGGCATAATTCTCCCAAATGATACTGCCCAATTATATAAACAAATTATCACCTTTTCAGGATATAAACTACGGTAAACTCACAATACAGTAATTATATGCCGCCAAAAATAACCCACTGGTGAATATAAAAAAAATGCAACATCTTCATAGAACCACAATGCAGTAATGCCACTCACCTCCAATTAGTCATGAAACCAAAAGACCACAGAACCCCTCTCTTGGCTCGTGAAAACCCAGAAATTCAACTCCAAAAATCATAACCACAAAAAAAAAAGTCACCCCCTAAAGATTAACGCCATCCCCATATTAATCCCCATAGTTTAATAATAATACCCACTCCGGTGATAAAAATATTTCCCTCCATTTGATTAATAACCCCCCCACATCACCATATTCCCTCTATGTCACCAATAATCACGTGTGGAATAAAACAAGTCTCCAAAAAAGTTTATTACACTCCAAGCAGGATAATCAAAAATGAAACTCCATCCCCCCAAAAATGCACTCAAAGCATCTAACTGATACACTAAAAAATATTGCCCCATATCCCCCAAAAAAGATTTATATTTGCAACAAAAATGGCTGCAAAATAATTGAACTAAACATAACTCTCACCAACATAGGCCTAAACTGTGGAATATCTCCAAAAAAATAAAAAATATCAAATGGCCAAAATATTATATATCCAATTATATCTCCAATTCTCCAGTAAAATAACTCAATGTTATCGTAAAAAAAACTATAAAACTCTCTGTTTACCTGCTGAAAAGCAAATAAAATTGCCTGGGAAATTCTAGAAAAAATAATCAGTGTGCCATAACTTATTATAACAAAACTCCAAATTCAAAGCGTCTAAGCAAAGACTTTCCCATATGCCCTACGGCATAGGCCAAAAGAAACTCAACCAAGTTTCCTATCTCGCCAAGTTGCTACAAAACACAAATGCAAGAGGCCAATAATTCCAGAAAATTGATATCACCACCCATAAAATCATTGGCACATTCCCCAAAAATTATTAACATGAACTCTTACTGAATCACCAAAAAATATCTCCAGTAATGATAATTCTACTTAAGTACCCCCCACCCTCGTAAAATATGTCTGGTAATAATAATAATAATAATAATAATTCTCCGTAAATATCTCCAGTAACACCAGTAAAAGCATTAATATTGCTTCTTCCCCAGTATTCATCACGATTGCCACACCAAGCATAACTCCAAAATCAACACCACTCATCACTCCCTGGTATCATCACCAATCATCACCACTCAGCAATACCAGGCACCACTATTTTAAAATAATCTCCATATCTCAAACAATCTCCATTAAAAAAATAATCTCTGTATCTCCAATTATAACTATGCCCTCTATCATGCGAAAAAACATTCTCCAAAGCATTCCCACATGAAAGACACCACTCGCCTCCCCTTGCACTACCCCTTGGTCACTCAGCAAAAATTGCGCTGAGTATACATGAGCGGGCGCTCTGTCTCCGAGGCAAAAACACAGTATTGCTTGTATGAAAACTATTCATATACACACGTATGGATTAAAACAAAGACGAATGCGTCTCTTCTAAACATGTGCCAATAAAAAAAACACACTACTTTCTACTCCTATGGGAAAAAAATGTGGTATTCTAAACCAATTCCATAACTCACAAAATGATTCATACACAAAGACAAAAAACAATAATGTAACACTCACTTCCTCAAATTAGAGAATACCGGACCACTAAACTGAGCGCGAGAGAGAAAAAAAAACACGCTAATACACACACACTCGAATGTCTCAGGAACCGCATTCACAAAATCCCAGTTCTAACTGACTGCCACAGAGATTGCAATGTCTCGCGACGGATGAAAAATGATGACCCTAGTTCAGTTTTTCCCTCCCTTTAAACCAAAGAACCTGATGGGTATCTTCCATGCCCCTGTCACCTACTAACTGAAATCTAACACATTTCACAACCAGACACTCTGAAAATAGCATTTTTAAGCTGCTACTAATCTCACAAAAGACTTTTTACCAGCTGCCACCACTAATAACGGAGACGACATTGTCTCGTTATTCATTTTGGTAGCGAATGGCCAGAGCTGCAGACAACTGGGTTTTGGTAACACATTTTCTCTCTCTCTCTCTCCTGACTGGCAACAACTCTCTCTCTCTCTCTCTCTTTCTCATCATACCTCCCCTCCATTTCATTAGGTCATCAAATCAGAAACGGGCTACAAAAATGTCATTTATTTAAAAGCAAAGTATTAACTGAATAACTCAGATTCATAACAGAATGATTAACTGAATACCTCAGATAACCGTCGGTAATTAATCTAACACCAACATTAGTTTAATCAACACAGTAATTAGTCAACACCATTTCTCCAAATGAATAATCCCACTCTTCTCCAATTATAGTTCCGACATTCTAGAATAGTTCCCTCTACTAGAATTGCCTATTAAAAGAACAGGAGAACAAACTGGTAAGCATACACAGTTGTAAATAAAAAGTCAAAAGATTAAATGAAATAGAAAATTTTTACAAAATATCTGAAATACAGTCAAGCCACACCTTTGGCCAAAGCACAGTAATTCTTACCCATTTCAGCCAGTTTCACTTCACTAAACAAAAGTACTGTTCACAGAGGCCATCCTGGCCCTGCCTTCTCTCCCCGTAACAGTCCTTCTAAGGTTCCGGCTAATTACATGCTATTATGAATGGACATAGATCGTATGAATGCACGAATTAACACACACACTGATCACGCCCAGAAATCACTCATAACCAGTTTCAAAGGCACCTTTGACAAACGCCCATAACGACAGGCGAGCGTTGACCTGCTTATGTAAGGATTTTAATATCACACCACCTAACAAGACATATCAGCATTTTCTAGGCTGAGATGTTCTCTGTCTCCATGGGAAGCTAAAAACGATGATTCCCAATTTCTGAGGAATATCAAAGCACATGACACACAACGATGTCTCATACATATCATATCATATTAAATTATTTGAAATCTCTCATAACTCAATTTCCCCTTTTATGTCACGACACACACACACACACACACCACACACACACACATATATATATATATATATATATTATTATATATATATATGATATATTATATATATATATATATAAATATAAATATATATATATATATATATATATATATATATATAGATATATATATATATATATATAGATATATATGTATATATATATATATATATATATATATATATATATATATATATATACTATATATATTCTATATGTATATATAATATATATATATCTATATATATATATAATATATATATATATATATATATATATATATATTATATATATATAGATATATATATGTATATATATATATATATATATATATATATATATATATATATATATATATAGATTTATATATATATATATATATAATATCATATATAATATATATATATATATATTATGTATAGGTATATATATATATATATATCGATATATGACTAAGGTGCTCAATAATAACCTCAAAAATTCCCAAAAATACTAACTGAACCTCTCCCAATCAACCCCATTTAATATGAACACTGAAGTAATTTCTAACTTCAACTCGTGAAGGAATTCCAAAGATCACTAAACCATAAGTCATTACCATAACCCCGCAAAGAAAATATTAAATTCTCCAACTCAATTCTCCAAATTCATACATTAACACACACCTCACCCAGAACTCACAGAAACTCCAAGGACTTCTGTCAACACACTTCAAACTCACAAATTCTCACAAGAAAAAAAACAAAAAGTATTGAGCCCGAAAAAAAAAACAAGTAACAAGCCCAGCCCCGAAATTATCACTAGAAAATGTTCTCTCAAGCTCTGATATTTAAGTAACCCACAAAACCAGTAAGAATTCTTTACTGTCTAACATCAAAAACCCCTCTTACTGCTCGTATAATGTCAAACGGCCACTTATGCAATTCATACACCTCAACAAATCCCACCTCCCATCCAGAAAGAAATGCTATTTAAAGCTTAACCCCAATTACATCTCTCGTAGGAAAAGAAAAAAAAAGAAAAAAAGATAACAACAATAATAAGTGAACTTTCCCCATTACAAAGCACATAATAAATATAATATACATAACCCAACTTTTCCCCACAAATGCAATATGTATCTTTATGGAATTTTGCCATCGCAACTTTTTCTTCGATTGGAAACGCCAAAATCAGCATCTCTCAGAATAGTACAAAACTCTGAGTAATCGACACTAGAGGAAACGAGTCAGCAACCAGACTCATCACAGCATTATCAGCAAAAATCCACCTGCGGACACGTCAGGTGCTCGAACTGCAGTATAGAAATGTCTAGTCAGACTTGCAACTTCAGAAACTCATGATTCTCAAAAAAAAAAAAAAGTTCTATACTGTCTACACTGACACCACATAAGCACATTTCACAAAATTATCTCCAGGATATGACTAAGGTGCTCAAAAATTGTCTCAAAGGCATAATTCTCCCAAATGATACTGCCCAATTATATAAACAAATTATCACCTTTTCAGGATATAAACTACGGTAAACTCACAACAGTAATTATATGCCGCCAAAAATAACCCACTGGTGAATATAAAAAAAATGCAACATCTTCATAGAACCACAATGCAGTAATGCCACTCACCTCCAATTAGTCATGAAACCAAAAGACCACAGAACCCCTCTCTTGGCTCGTGAAAACCCAGAAATTCAACTCCAAAAATCATAACACAAAAAAAAAAGTCACCCCCTAAAGATTAACGCCATCCCCATATATCCCCATGTTAATAATAATACCACTCCGGTGATAAAAATATTTCCCTCCATTTGATTAATAACCCCACATCACCATATTCCCTCTATGTCACCAATAATCACGTGTGGAATAAAACAAGTCTCCAAAAAAGTTTATTACACTCCAAGCAGGATAATCAAAATGAAACTCCATCCCCCAAAAAATGCACTCAAAGCATCTAACTGATACACTAAAAAATATTGCCCCATATCCCCCAAAAAAGATTTATATTTGCAACAAAAATGGCTGCAAAATAATTGAACTAAACATAACTCTCACCAACATAGGCCTAAACTGTGGAATATCTCCAAAAAAATAAAAAATATCAAATGGCCAAAATATTATATATCCAATTATATCTCCAATTCTCCAGTAAAATAACTCAATGTTATCGTAAAAAACTATAAACTCTCTGTTTAGCAAATAAAATTGCCTGGGAAATTCTAGAAAAAATCATCAGTGTGCCA
>NC_087200.1:48296788-48306788 GCF_015104395.2 Macrobrachium nipponense
CGAACATAATTTCCGCTATGCTTGCCTCCGGCAGGGCTACCTTTAGATTTCGTCAAGGTAATTCTTGTAATATACCTGGGTGGGATGACTTGGCTAAAGATCTGTATTCATATTCACGAGAAATGTTTTTGCTGTGGAGGCAAAATGGTAGCCCGAGTGTAAGACACTGCATTGCTAATGAGACAGGAGAGAGCGCAGTTCAAACTTACTCTCAAGCACTGCACATTAAATGAAAAGCAACTAAGAACCGATGCATTGTCTAGAAATTTAGAATCCTCGTCTTTGGAAAGACATTCAATCCCCAATTCCCAAAACTAAAAAGCTATCACAGAGAGTAGGAGAAGCAGTCGCTGACGAGGCTAATCACAAGTATGTGGGGCGATCGCTTCAGCAATATCCTGAATTGCATAAACAATCAAGACACCCAAAGGGATGTAGATAACCTTCTTACTGATAACATTCAATTTCATTTCGCAGATCGTAATACGCCAGGTATCATCAGCGATGCCATACACAACTTATCTAATAATAAATCGCCCGGCTGGGATGGTCTTCGCGCAGAAGCCGTCAATGTCTGCCCCCCGATAATTATCTACATTTTCTTAGCAGCTGCCCTATTCAGTAGGTGCATAATTCACCAATTTTTTCCATCCAGATTCACTATTCTCAGTTCATTTGATACCATTTATCAAAAACAAGCTAAAGGATGCAGCTGACCCTGGCAATTACTAGCTGATTGTAATCACAACGATCTCGTCGTAGATACATGAGTCGGTTTATTTAGTGAGATTTCTCCCCTTTCTACACACCACTGACAACCAGAAAGAATTGCTGAACTATTACATATCATCAGCTTCTCCTGTTTTCCTATGTTTTGTGGATGTGAGAAAGGCATTTGACAGAGTAAACTACCTGAAGCTCTTCCTGAAGCTGCATAAAAGAGGCACACCCCTATATTTAATTGACATTTTATATTGCTGGGTCTCCACACAGAAATTCTGCGTCAAATTGGGTAACGTATTGCCGTGCACCTTCGGCTCCCTAAACGGGCTTCGGCAAGGGGGCATTCTCTCTCCATACCTGTTGAATACGTACACAGTTGCCTTGAATATCAAACTGAACTCACTCCCAGTCGGATGCACTGTCAATGAAACAACTATAAACAACCTCTGTTTCGCCGACGATATGGTTCTGATTTCTCCATCAGTGCAAGGTCTCCAACGACCCATCGACACTTGCCGCCAATATGCAGAGGAATTTGATATCCTATACAACGAAACCAAGACCCAGTGCATGTCGCTGCTCCCGAGATCGCTTAAGCATATTGCAGAACCACAAATTTTCTTCGGAAATCATCGGCAGGAATTCGTGCACGAATTTCCGTATTTGGGTCACATTGTCACTGACGATCTAAAAGAACGGCAGACATAGAACAGAGAAGTCGTAAGTTATGTGCAACTGGCGACATGATTGCAAGGAGGGTTCACAATTACATTTTGAGATGCTTCACAAACATTTCTCGATACCACTCCGCCACACAGATGTTCACAGAAAACCCCTGCACAGTGTAAAAATTATTGTAAGGCGAATAATGTCCAGTCTGATCACCCGACCTGCGAAACAGCAGCAATTCACTCATACAAAGCATCCTCCTAAGGAGTGAGGCAAGAAGATCTAAATTGTGGGGAAGATGGGAAAATGAGGCTGTTTGTTCCCTAAATGACTTAATCTCGTTTTTGCAAAATATCATCTATCTGCTCTGCATAATGTCATTATTGTTCCATTGCTGCGATTATTGTTGTTACTGGTATTTTCCTTTTTTCATTATTTCTGTTATTATAATCAATATAGTTTTGTTACATTCAATTTATTAACTATTCTCAATTTTATTTACTGTTATAGCCATTATTTTGATTGCCATCTTTTATACTACACTAGGAAGCGTGGATATTGCCGATTAATCCTTTTTTATTTATTTTTTTATCATGTTATCTTATGTATTTAGATTGTGTATGTTATTATCTATTCTTTGTATATTCCGTGTTACCGTGTATATGAATTTGAGCTGATAATAAAAACTACTTATATTATTATTATTTTCTTATGTGTATATATATATATATATATATAGTATATATATATATATATAGATATATATATATATATATATATATATATATACACACATAAAGAAAATAATAATAATATAAGTAGTTTTTATTATCAGCTCAAATTCATATATATATATATATATATATATATATATATATATATATATATATATATATATATATATATATATATATATATATATTACAGGTGTCTCAAAAAATGTACTCACTCTTAGAATTATGAGAAAAACCTTTATTTATGGACATAGAGGAAATGAAATAGCATCGAATACATGAGACAAATGTGTTTGAAGAATCATGTTTGCGAATGTTCAAATTGATGACCATTATTGTCCAGACAACGCTGATAACGCGCACCAAGGGATTCGCAAACGTCGCGAACATGTCATTAGGAATATCACGAGTGAGTACATTTTTATTGAGACACCCTGTATATATATATATATATATATATATATATATATATATATATATATATAGAGAGAGAGAAGAGAGAGAGAGAGAGAGAGAGAGAGAGAGAGAAAGTCTAAACATCTGTTCTTGGTCGAGTGGGAGATCAGGCCAATTCCATAACTTAAAATAAAATATTATGCATCAATTGTATTATGGTCACGTATTTTCAGGGCAAATAGTTCCAGCGAGAACAGCACCTGCATATATATGCACAGTAGGTGTATATGATGCAATATTTTCAAGACCATTAATTTATTTATTATCTCAAGTTTAGATGGTTAAAATATTCTGAAATTAATCTCCGAGGACTGTTATATTCTTAATAATTATTTGAAATTATATTTTTTTCAGTTCAGATGATAATGACTAAACGTGGAACAATATGAACGCAATAACAACTAGGATCTCTTATTTTAGAGAGACTAAAGAAATGTAAATAAGGAATATATTATCTGAGGGAATAAATGAACGAGTGAGTCACGTGAGTCCCCGTACAAGTATAAACATTAACACTACGTTTATTCATGAATATCATATATAAATATCCGAGAAAAAAAAAGAAAGAATTACTCTCACAAGTGCCCTTGTAAGCACAGAAACAATAAACACTACGCTCATTCATGAATATCAAATAGTAAAAATAAAAGTTGTTGGAAAGAGTAAAGGAAGAATAATTAAGAAAATACTAATATCTGCGAACAACAGACGACTTCGAAAACCCATCTTCCAAGAAGTAGAAAAGAAAAGATCTTTGAAATATCTTTGAAATACACTTATTGGAAATTGCCCTTCACCCAATAAAGAGTCCATGATTGGTAACCAAAGTATTGCAAAGGGGATCGTGTTAATGATACGGTCCAGGCAATGAGGTCATGCTTGCTTGTGATGACCCGAATTTGCATATAGATCATTATTTGCCTTAACAACGTTCACACCGAATTCCTCTCTGGCATATCCTTCGTACTTAAAGGATTTGAAGTTAGTGCTACTGCTGGCTTGCCTGCAACATCAGAGAGAGAGAGAGAGAGAGAGAGAGAGAGAGAGTCCAGATTTAAATTCAATTTACATTGGCTATTCACATAAAACTTCAGAATTTTAGAGTAACATTAACATTAAAACATTTACGAAAAATACTCCGGTTCTTTACTCAGACCATCCGTGCGACCAAAGAGAGAGAGAGAGAGAGAGAGAGAGAGAGAGAGAGAGAGAGAGAGAGAGAGAGAGAGAGAGAGAGAGAGAGAGAGAGTTCAAATTTTAATCTAAATTAAAATTTTAATCTATTTTCAGTTTGCATTCGTTATTCATGAATATTAACAAACCTACCTCAAGCGGGGCCTACGAATCTCCTTGGCACTGAGGAATTGTCACTTACACATTAATGACGGAAAAATATAGGGATCATGTCTTCCTTTTATTGTACTGTAATTTTTTTCATTGCATTCCATTCTCCAAAGAATAAAGTAAGTAAAACCTCCTCTTTTTCTTTCCAATTATGATGCCGTGGCTACCTAAGGATTCTCGGAATCACAGTGTTCTTCAATTTCCTGGAATAACTGGGTACCTGATGGGCACGCTATATTTTATTGTACTGTCAATCCTTAGGAAATAATCTGGTAGAGTCCGTTTTCAGTTTAAATCATTATTATTATAACAATGGAAATAGTTTTCAGTTATAAGTTGCAGGATAGTTCGATACATCTTTCCAAAACAGTGAACTAAATATATGTAAGCAAGAATATCATAATTTTCTATCTTCATAGTTATTATTATT
Organism: Macrobrachium nipponense; assembly: GCF_015104395.2. Classification (NCBI taxonomy): domain Eukaryota; kingdom Metazoa; phylum Arthropoda; class Malacostraca; order Decapoda; family Palaemonidae; genus Macrobrachium; species Macrobrachium nipponense. The sequence continues at coordinate 48,301,145 of NC_087200.1, forward strand.
ATTATTTTTTTTTTTGCTCTATCACAGTCCTCCAATTCGACTGGGTGGTATTTATAGTGTGGGGTTCCGGGTTGCATCCTGCCTCCTTAGGAGTCCATCACTTTTCTAACTATGTGCGCCGTTTCTAGGATCACTCTTCTGCATGAGTCCTGGAGTTGCTTCAGCCTCTAGTTTTTCTAGATTCCTTTTCAGGGATCTTGGGATCGTGCCTAGTGTTCCTATGATTATGGGTACGATTTCCACTGTCATATCCCATGTCCTTCTTATTTCTATTTTCAGATCTTGATACTTATCCATTTTTTCCCTCTCTTTCTCTTCAACTCTGGTGTCCCATGGTATTGCGACATCATGAGTGATACTTTCTTCTTGACTTTGTCAATCAACGTCACGTCTGGTATATTTGCACGTATCACCCTATCCGGTTCTGATACCAATAGGTCCCAGAAGGATCTTTGCCTGATCGTTTTTCTATCACTCCCTCAGGTTGGTGCTCGTACCACTTATTACTGCAAGGTAGCTGATGTTTCTTGCACAGACTCCAGTGGAGGGCTTTTGCCACTGAATCATGCCTCTTTTTGTACTGGTTCTGTGCAAGTGCCGGGCATTCGCTTGCTGTGTGGTTTATGGTTTCATTTTTCGTATTGCACTTCCTACATATGGGAGAGATGTATTTCCGTCTATCGTTCTTTGAATATATCTGGTTCTTAGGGCCTGATCTTGTGCCGCTGTTATCATTCCTTCAGCTTCCCTCTTTAGCTCTCCCCTCTGAGCCATTGCCATGTGTCATCGCTGGCTAGTTCTTTAGTCTGTCTCATGTATTGTCGTGCATTGTTTGTTGTGCCGTCCTCTGTCTGTCTGTCAGTTCTCCTGTCTCTGTATATTTTTGGGTTCCTTTGTCTACTTTTATTAGTCCTTCTTTTCCCATGCCCTCTTTAGCCACTCGTCTTCACTGGTTTTCAGATATTGCCCAGTGCTCTATTCTCGATGTTGACGCAGTCCCTATACTTAGTAGTCCTCTCCCTCCTTTCTTTCGTGTTATGTATAGTCTGTCCGTATTTGCTCTTGGGTGTAGTGCTTTGTGTATTGTCATATGTTTCCTGGTTTCTGATCTATGCTGCGGAGTTCTGCCTTCGTCCATTCTTATTATTCCTGCGCTGTATCTGATTACTGGCACTGCCATGTGTGTTATGGCTTTTATCCTATTTCCGGCGTTGAGTTTGACTTTAGTATCGCCTTGAGTCTCTGCATATATTCTTTCCTGATCGTGTCCTCATCTCTTGGTGTTTTATATCCCCTCCTTCCATTATTCCCAGGTATTTGTATCCTGTCTCATCTGTGTGTTTGATGTTGCTCCCATCTGGTAGCTTATTATTATTATTATTATTATTATATTATTATTATATTATTATTATTATTATTATTATTATTTTATTATTATTATTATTATTATTATTATTATTATTATTATTATTATTACTTAGAGGACGAGCTCTGTTCATATGGAACAAGCCAACAGGGGCTATTGACTATCGACTTGAATTCAAGCTTTTAGAGAACATGGTATTCATTTGAAAGAAGTAACAGAAGGTAATAGAAAATACAGAAGAAAGAGATCAGGTATTTGAAAAGTAAAGGAAATTAACAATTTACTAAATCAATAGAAAAAATATAAATTAAAGAATACAAAGAAAATCGCTTTAGGGTGTTAATACATTAATTACATCTTCGCTTAAATTTTAGAGGTTCCAATTGCACATCATCCTCAGGGAGACCAATAAGAAATACTACAAACTCTACAAAGAAAGTCTTGTTTAGGAATACCCATATCTTGAACCACCATGCTAATATCCAGTCACATGTATAAAATCAATATTGATATATTACTATTCGTGATTTTCTCTTCAATACATATGGGAATTTTACCTCCTATTGAGTAGCATCGCTGAAATGAAATTTAGAAATCAGAGCTTAATGGTTTTACTCATTATGGAGACTTGTTTGGGAGTTTGTCTGATAACGAGATAAAAATCGAGTGATCAGCGCGATATTTGTTTAAATAAGACATTTCTGTTGCAATGCCCGTTTTTTGTAACTTCTCTCTCTCTCTCTCACGAACTCCCTTTTTTATATATCTCTCTCTCTCAGAGCTCCTGTTTTATAGCTTCTCTCTCCATCAACCTCCTCTCTCTCTCTCTCTCTCTCTCTCTCTCTCTCTCTCTCTCTCTCTCTCTCTCTCTCTCTCTCGTTTTTTAGCGTGTCTCTCAACAGACGTTCCGATAGCCTCTATTGAATATTCATATGAATATCAACATAAAAGAAGGACAAGATACTAAAGGAATTAGACAACCTTCGAGGAGACCTAAAAAACTAAATGCGTATGTTGAAAATCTAGAGTACGAGTACTGGGAAGCCTTTCTAGGAGAATACACAGAAAAACGCTCCAGATGTATACCATTAATGCAAATACTAACAAACGACAACCGTCAGCCTAAATGGTTCAACAGAAAAATTAAAAATACAATAAGAGAGAGAGACAGATAGCAAAAATCAATTAATCCACACCCAGCACCAGAAGAAGCAAACAGACATAAAGAACTCTGTAGACTGGTGGACAAATTAGTAAGAAATGCAAAGATAAATGAGGATGAGAAAGTTGCAACAGTTTGTAACGAAGTCCCAAAATAATTCTTTGCACAGGTTAATAGTAGGAAGCCAATAAAAAATAGCATAGGTTCCTTAAGAAATAATGGAGGAAACCTAGTGAATTCAGACATGGAAAAAGCAGAATAACTGAATATGTTTTTCAATTGTGTTTTCACAATTGAAAACACTACCTCAATCTCGAACCACTTGACAAAATAATATTTATAGAAGAAGACATTAAAAACAAAACGGAAAACTAAACAAGTTCAAATCTCCTGGCCCGGATGGTATTCATCCATGAGAAATTAAAGAGTTAAAAGAGGAGATAGTTCCTCACCTATGTAAATTCTACAGAAAAACAATAGAACAACGAAGGCACTTAAAGGATGGAAACTAGGTAATTTGCCCCCAGTTTACAAAAAAAGGTCCAAGAGAAGAGCCAGGAAATCACAAACCAATTCGTCTAACCTCAGCCCCTTGTAAGATTTTTTAATTCATATTTGCAGATCTAATTGTGGATCACATTTATAGAAACAACCTGTCAAAAAGCCAACACGGCTTCAGACAAAACAGGTCCTGCTTATCAAACCTTTTGGAGTTTTTCCATAACATACTTGAGCAATAGATGTACTCTACTTAGATTTCCATACAAGAACTAAAAAAACAAAAGTTAAAGCTTTAGGAATTTTAGGAGAAATAGCAAACTGGATCGGAGACTGGCTAACTAATAAAAAACAGAGCCATAATAAACGGTCAAGAATCTAAATTGGCAGATGTGACAAGCGGAGTTCCTTAGGGTTCTGTCCTTGACCGCTCTTGTTTTTTTTATTTATATTAATGACATTAATGTAGGCTTAACTAGCAGGATAGCCAAATTTGCACCAAACTAGGCGTAAATACAGCAGACCTAAATCCAGTGGAAAGTTTAAGAAATGATCTTAGGAAAATAGGAGAGTGGTCCAAAGATGGCAAATGCCTTTTAACTTAGATAAGTGTAAAGTGTTACAAATAGGAACAAACAACCCTCATGCCAACTACATGCTGCTTGGGAATTACATAAATAGTGTAGAACAAGTAAATAATCTTGGAGTCATTATAACCATGGACTTACAATCCACTAAACAGTGTATGAAACTGAAAAAAAGGGCCCAGAAACTAGTGGGATACATAAGGAAGCAGTTCAAATACAGAGACAAGGAAACGGTGTAACAGCTCTGCACATCATCTTGGATATGCAGTACAGATTTGGTCACCAACACTTAAAAAGGACGTAAATAGATTAGAAGGGGTACAACCAAGAGCCACACAGTTAATTTCGTCCATCAGGTTACCAAGACAACTAGAGAGTCTGAACATGTATGGCTTAGAAGCACGACGATTGTGAGGACAGCTAATAGAAACATTCAAAATACTGAAATGCATAACAAAAGTAAACAGTAACCCATCACGTTAAACGAAAACCAGACATGAAATAATGGATGGAAACTAGAACGGAAGAGATGCAACACATATGCATGAACTTCTTTACATACATGATATGTGACTTATGGAATAAACTCCCACCAGAAAGGAACATTGTGGAAGAGTTTAAAAGGAAGATAGACAAAATCATTTGGGCAATGTGAATGAAAAGTAAAACCTGCCCCCAGGGATAAGCGAGCACATGATGTCTCCCCGGATGAGCTAATGAGTCTTCGAGACATCCTAATCCTTGTAATTCTTTGTAACTCTCTCTTTCTCAACTTTTGTTTTCTTAATTCTCTCTCTCTCTCTCTCTCTCTCTCTCTCTGAGCTCCCGCTTTATAGCTTCTCTCTCATTAAAATTCCATTTTATAGCCGCTCTCTCTCTCTCTCTCTCTCTCTCTCGTTTTTATAGCTTCTCTCTCAATAGACATTCTGATAACCTTTCTCTCTATCTCTGTCTTTGTCTCTCTTTAAATTCATGTTTTCGTAACTCTCTCTCTCTCTCTTCTCTCTCTCTCTCTCTCTCTCTCTCTCTCTCTCAGTTTTCCATTTGAAAGCTCAGGGAAAAGGTTGAATTGCTTATCTGACGTAGATCCTCTTTCCAATTGCTTACCGGATTTACATTCGCTTATCTCGAATGGAATCTGTTTCCTATTATATATATATATATATATATATATATATATTATATATATAATATATATATATATATATATATATATATATATATATATTATATATATATATCTATATATTATATAATATATATTATATATATATATATATATATATATATATATAATGGTATATATCATTATATATATTATATATATATATATATATATATATATATATATATATACATTATATATATATATAATATATATTATATATATATATATATATATATATATATATATATATATATAATGATTACATCTATTGGTTTGCGACACATGTCTTCATTTGTGCTTAGCTATAAACTATAATCGATTTATTGCTAATATTGTAACTTTACTATGGAATCCTTGACATCCGAAAGGAAATGTATGAAGAAATTTTTCATTTGGAATCGAACCCCCAGATGTAGAGAAGCTTTCAAATTAATTTAAACTTTAACAAGTAAAAAAATTGCGAATTACTGAAAACTTATTCACCTTATCCTAAGTTGAGATATTGTGTTTTCAAAATTATAGGCAGTTTACAAATACAGACCTTCATTATAGATAATGGTGTGGGCTTGTTGGGACGCACTACACATGCTGAAATCTGGCGCTGCTGTCTCCCGATCCCCTACTTACCCGCCCACATCTGAGGCGGACAAACAGGTTTGCAGGAGGGAGGGTGTCTCTCCTCCCCTCCTTTTCCCCCACCTACCCCTCCCCCACCCGTGGCAGACAAACCGTTTTGCCGGGGGTGGGTGGCTGCCATGTCCATCCTACTGTCACCCGGGGGAGGACAAACAAGATCAACCCGGACTTTATTAGTATAGATTTTTGAAATGTTCGTTTTCATGAAAACCAAATATCTCAATTTG
>NC_087200.1:48316788-48324288 GCF_015104395.2 Macrobrachium nipponense
CAGAACAAAACCAAAAGGAGAGAATTAGAACAGAGATTAAAATATGGGGAAATCCGAGAGTTCCCATACGTATAACATGTTAGTCCCAAAGACCGATCGTGGCATCGATGAGACCACCGCAGAGGGGGCTGGAGAAATTTCTTTCCAATATAATGGGAGAATGGGTGGATTTAGTATCTGAAGGGCATCTAAAACATAACATGAATCTCATAGATTAAATATCTAAATTTAACGTAAAAGATTGAACATTTGCCAGTTTCGATGTAACTTCCCTGTTTACTAACGTACCAGTTAAGAAGACGATGGAAATAATAAAAAAGAACATGTAGGAAGTGGTTTACTCGAGTGACTTGGATCGTAACGTTTTGTTAAAATTGTTGACAGCGTCCCTCGGCGTTAATGTGTTTAAGTGGGGTGAAATCCATTACATACAAAAAAAGGCATGTCTATGGGTTCGAGTCTTTCGTCGATCGTAGCTAACATTTTTATGGAATGGTCTGAAACGGAAGAGGTGGGCAAATTAAACAAAGAAAACCTAAAAAGAACAAAATGAGTAAGATACGTAGATGACATCATGATCATGTACAAGGGAGAAAAGGAAGAACTACACATGTTCGTAGAAAACATACATAAATTAAAGCAACAAATCAAGTTCACTATAGAAGAAGTGAAGAAAGGAAAAATTCCTTTCTTGGGTGTTATGGTAAAGAGGGAAATGAAAATTTAAAACTGAAGGTATACAGGAAGGAGAACACACAAATTCATACGTACATATGATCTCTAGCCATGGGAAAGACATTAAAATGGGAGTAATGACAGGGCTGGCCATTAGGGCTTATAGGATTTGCAGTCCTGAATTCTTAGATGAAGAGCTGGAATACCTGAGGGAGATCTTTAGATCATGATACCTTAAGTACAGGTGTGAGCGGGCATACATTAAAGCAAGAAAAAACTATGTTGGGGAGAAGGTAGGAAGAGAAAAGGAACATTCAAAAGCGAAGAAAATAACTACAGTACAGGACAACAACACTATTACACCCATCAACAGGAAACTAGAAAATTTCAAATTAATAGGTAGCTACAAAAACACGATTAGGAACAAAATAGAAATAGAAAGCCGGTAGAAGGGGGAGAGGTAAGAGGCGGGATATATACATATATGACAGCTTGTCTAGACTGTGAGGAACAGTACAACGGCGTGTGCGGCAAATCTTGCAAAGAGCGAAATAAACAACATATACAGAGCATAAGACATTACAATCAGACGTCGGCAGTTGCCAAAAACTGTTGGGAAAAAGATCACAGAATAGACTGGGAAGACATGAATTTCATTTATACAGGAATACTAACAAAATGGCCAGATTGTAGATCATACTTTTATAACATGTAATAGTGGATTCGAAGGCACCATATCAAGGAAAATCATATACTCCACAACAGAGAAGAAACACACATACACAAGACGCCATAGGCAATATTAACACCACTCTCATGTAGTAGATACAGCTGGCCTACCTCTTCGGTCATTTCATGGATACTTGATAATGAGGACTTGTTGTCCTTGAAAGTTTGTACCTTTTTTGAATAAATAACTGCCAGATACCATTAAGTTTGAATGAGGTCCTTTCAAGTAATTGTACTATTTCACAGAACTATTGTGTATGTGATAACTTAATAAGACTCAATTTACGATTTTGTTTTCGGTGATTTCAGTGCTAAAGTAGGTCAAAAAAAGAGAGGAGAATAAGCTGTAGGTAAATTCGGATTAGGCACAAGGAACGATAGCGGAGCCATGCTTGTAGATTTTGCCGAAAGAAACAATCTAAAAATCATTAACACTTTTTTTATAAAAAGGAAGATAGAAAATGGATATGGAGAAGCCTAGACGGAGAAGCGAAAATAAAGTGTTAATGATTTTTAGATTGTTTCTTTTGGCAAAATCTACAAGCATATCTCCTCTTCATTCCTTGTGCCTAATCCGAATTTACCTACAGCTGATTCTCCTCTCTTTTTTCGACCTACTTTAGCACTGAAATTGAGGAAACCAAAGAAGGGAAGAAGCATCAAGTTGATGGAAAGAAGACTTGGAACAGGGTGCCAACAGATATTTGCTTTAAAGGAGGAAAATGGAAATATTATCAACAAAAGAGATGGAGTGATAAAAATTGCTGAGGATTTCTTTACAATGTTGTACAATAGTGATATAAGGAATAACTTTATCAATAGAAATAATGAAACGCCTGACCAGGAACCAAAAGTAACAGAAACAAAGCAGCAGGAGAAGATGGCCCAACAATTGATTTAATAATAGATGGAGGAGATTTCACAATAGTAAAACTCGCTGAACTTTACACAAAATGCTTGCAAGAATGCTCTATACGTACAGCTTAGAAAAACTTTATTATATAATAGTTCACAGAAAGGGACACACAAAAGACCTGAAAAATTACCGCCCAATAAGTTTACTCTCATTAATATATAGAATATTTACAAAGGTCATATGAGGCCGAATAAAAAGACAGGTAGACCTTAATCAACCAAGAGACCACGCAGGTTTTAGAAGCAGATATTCAACAACTGACCATATCCATGCAATTAACCTGCTAAAGAAAATATCAACAGATTATGACAAACCACTGTGTATGAGAAAGCTTTTGATTCTTTCTAAACTTCAGCAGTAACGAAAGCCCTACAAAAGCAATGAATAGATGAATCTTATGTTAGACTACTTGAAGAAGTACAACGATCCTAAAACTACATAAAGACAGTGACAAATTTCCGATTGAGAAAGGAGTTAGACAGGTAGATGATAGAAGATTTGAATAGAAAAAACAGAAATGTAGGACTGAAAATGAATATGAGTAAAACTAAGATAATGTTCAATGAAAATGCAGAGAGACAACAAACAAGAGATTGTTACTGAATATACGTATTGATGACAGACAGTAAATCTTTCCCCACGACATGAGTTCGAAATTAAAAGAAGGATAATCATGAGATGGAGAGCTTTTGGTAAACAAAAGAAAAGTATTTAATTAGATGGTCCTACCTAGTCTAGGGGCCGAAGGGGGCTCTGCGTGCATGAGGGAGGCAGAGAGTTACTCTTCAGATTTGATAATTATAGGGTCTTGGCTTTAAAAAAAGCTTGGCTAGACCTCTGGGAAGGTGGGCCTTCTCTTGTAATAGTCTTTTGAAAATTACACATTTGAATGATATTTTCTGGATAATCGCGTCTAATGAAAATTGACTTTAGCGTGAACCTCATGCTCTAATACACCTAGAATGATGGTCCCAGTTCTAGACATATATCTTTGGGTCCAAGATATTCAAGTATGTAATTTAAAAATCAGATAAACCAATTCCTAGGGCTCATTCCAGAAATTCAAAATCTTGCCGAATCACATTTCTATAGTGATTTACACTATGCCTAGTGTTCTGTGTGAAATTTCATACGTTTGCTGTAAGATTTAAAAGTAATTTACACTTTAATTAGAAAACAAAGTCCTATTATATCACATGGAAATTTCACTGTAATCAAAGATGAGGCATCATGGACGAAAACACCAATTTATAGATTTCTCACAAACTTGCACAATTTTCTCTGAACATAATATGCGCAAATCTAAAGCTTCAATTGTGGAAATTATATGCTTCCACAAACTTTCTTCTTGAAGGTTACAGTCACAAAATCTAGAGCAAAGGACACCTTTCTCTTTGCAGGAATAGGAAGTCCATGTACATTTTTTCCACCAGCAGCGAACTGTGTATTCTTCTGGCACATATCTAAATGATTTGGATCTGGCTTGTCAACGGCAGTCAGTCTGTAACACAGAAAGCATTTCCTTAGTTGCAATACATACTCTGAAGATGTGAACCTTGATCGCTTCATTAGTGGAGGCAATTCATTGCTTCCGTTGCTGTTGAAATATAAATGAGTCCTTAACTCATTCATTGTCTGAACTGCTGTATCTTTCTTGAGAACTTGAACCAGGTATGCCTCAGCTTTTGCCAAACTGATAATTTTGACCCATGAATGTAGTGGCTAAACTCAGCCAAAAATTGCTCTGGGTTTGCCTTGAGAGCGGCTGGTTTTGTTACAACTTTGCTGGTATACTCACTTCCAGTCAAATGGTGCACTGCAGGTAACACAGAACAGAGTGAACCAAGCTGTACAGCCATAGTATGAATATATAAGAACCTTGTTGAGTCACCAAACCACATCTGACCCACAATTGCAGGAGAGCATTGGCTTGAAGAGTGGAGAAATTATATAAAAGGATGATGACATCACTGTCTGATGGATCTACTACGATGAGGCCAATATTGTACTTCAGGGAGTTTGCAAAAATGCACAGCAATTCTTCCACCAACTTCCTCCATGTGAGAATGAAGTTGACATTTCCAATACTCTTACATTGATGGTAGACTTGCATGATTTCTCGTATTTGATTTCACCTTAAATACATATGTATATATAAATAAATATATATATATATATATATATATATATATATGTATATATATATATATATATATATATATATATATATATAATATATATATATATATATATTATGAGTAACCACTTTGGATCTTCTTTTATTTCCTTCAACCAAATGTAAAACTTTGAAGGAATATGTTTCGAACTAATAACATAAAATTCAAATTGTGAAGACGAAACGTGATAAGTCGAGTAACGACCCTTCAAGTTAGAACCCAGTCAAGAATTTCCCTTCCCCATAGGATGGAAAACATCCTAATGGCCTTCTCACTTGATATTTCAACGATGATTTATGAGCGGTCATCTCCCCATGAGGGTTGGATATTGACTGATGTCAAATCCCAGGACAGGTCACCTACACATCAGGGACCTGTGCCCCTTTTTCCATTGTAGTACAGTCCCCGAACTAATTTAGCAGGAGCCATTAAACTGAGACCTACGCGTCATGACTCTGCCTCCTCAATCCTACATGACCCGCGTGTTTTTAATTGTCCTCCTTATATTCTCACCTCTGCCGGCTTTCCATGTTGTTCTCAGGCTCCTGGGGAAGATCAGCATCAGAGGTGAAAGACCCGAGACGAATCAACCCCTTAAGGAACTCGGTCATGTTTTGGACGGGATGATTCCAGTTATCCAACTTGGGTATATATACTGCTTGACTAGGCCTATCAAATCACACTTTACCCCATCCTGTAACAGGCGGCATTTCAACCTCGCCAGTAACGGAAGGCCTATCGCCTTGATGCAGTACTTCTACCGGGAAGCGGTCCCATACCTGATTATTCAGCCGGCCGCTCTCCTCAACCACCACCATCTTGAAGCTGACAACGGCTAGTATCTTCAAGTCACCACGAACTGTGTATCGAGTCTCTGCCTGTGAGTCCTCCTGACAGCCGCTTACCTCCTTGGTTCTTGATTCATGAAAGCATTGTCTTTCCACCCTCTGGTGAAGCCCTGCAAGCGACCCTCGTCCTTTGGCCGACGCCCTGGTACAACTCCACTCCCGTCACGACACGGATTAAAGGAAACTGAAAGCAAACAGTTGTTCTGTCGGCCCTTCACCCCTGTTCCACCAGTCATTCCTATTTTCAGATGTGTTTTCCTCTGTAAATTCCCATTCCTAGAATTCCTATATCCCTATGAGATCCAGCGAGTGATTTAGTGTGAATCCTAATACCAGTGATAATGCCTTGCTATTTTAAATCGAATTATGCCCAACGCATTCAACATAATATCGACAATTTGATATACAGCGAAATATTACAAATTGCTGTGTAAATTGCTTTTATCAATTTCAATGTCAAATGCTTTGTAGATTCGTGTAGACTACCCCGTTGTGTGCCTGCCCCTGTAGATAAACAGTGCCACTCACCTCACTCTGCCAGTGCCATTATATCGCAGTGTCATATCCCTGAATGCTAGCGACGTTCACGCTAACAGTGGAGCACTGTAGTGGTCCACTGCATAGTGTTATTGTGTATTGCTAATTTTAAGTTCTCAATCCATATTTTCATGCATCTACGTGATCCCACAGGTTAGTGTGTCTGCTTGCAACATAATGGCACTTTTTCATTGATACAGTGAATTTTAGAATTAGCGTCACCGTTACCGGGGATCCCGACAGAGCTCCTATAATTGTATATCTCCTGATCGCCCATTTAAAAGTTATATTGATTTGTGAACAGATTACGTGTTATATTTATTCCTTATCCTTGGAAAATAATTCTGGTTGTTCTAACAAGGGTTTCTTTCTCATTTTCTGTCCATGGTCTGCGTGCCATTAGTCAGGAAAAGCGTAGATTGTGCATAAGGAATAATTCTGGAAATTCAGAATTTTGAATTTAGTAACTTTGCTCTAACCCCGGCACTGAAACTATGACACACGCGCACACACACACAAACACACACACACACACACACGCACACACACACACACACATATATATATATATATATATATATATATATATTATATATATATATATATGTGTGTGTGTGTGTGTGTGTGTGTGTATGTGTGTGTCATAGTTTCAAGGAAGAAAAAGGAATGGGCGTAGGCAGGACATATAATGAGATTGCAAATGAAGCAAGGGAAGGATATCATGATTGACGAACAAAGAAAATGTCCGGGTATAGAATGCATAGGAAGACCATAAACAGAAGGGAGTGGAAGGACATGTCTGAGGCCTTTGTCCTGCAGCGGACTAAAACAACGGCTGATATATATATATATATATATAATATTATATACTATATATATATATATATAATATATATAGATATATATATTATATATATTCTATATATATTTATATTAATATATATTATATATATAGATATATATAATATATATATAGATATATATATATTATATATATATAGTAATTATAAATATATATCTATATATATATATATCTATATATATTATATATATCATATTTATTATATATATATATTATATATATATTATATATATATGTGTGTGTGTGTGTGTGTGTGTGTGTGTGTGTGTGTGTATAATAAAAAATCCAGATCCCCAATCTCTTCAAAACCCACCTTATTTTAGATCCCGAACTTAAAATAAAAACGTTTAAGCCCGACCTATTAACTCCTTCCGAAGTCCCATTTTAGTCACCACCCCTCTTCCCTTCACCCCTCTCCCCTTAGCTCCCCTCCCCCTCTCCCCTTTGCGACCAGCCCCATTAACCACTCAGTAGCGACCTCTTGTCCTAATATTGCCGAAACATTACCATATCAAAGGTTCACCGCGAGAGAGAGAGAAAAAAAATACAGGATACATTTTCCGCGACTTCACTTAATAATGAAGGGAAGGAGGGGAATGGGCCAGAAGATGGAGGGAAGAAGGGGGGCAGGAGGTGGGAGATGGGGGGGGGGGGGTGGGGGGAGGGCTCAGATAGATTTTCCGAGTAAAGGCTAAAGTTCTTATTTATCTTCCGGTTCAAAGGGAGGAGCTTTTCCGGACCTTGAGACATACGAGG
>NC_087200.1:48336788-48339288 GCF_015104395.2 Macrobrachium nipponense
TTAGTAATTGCGGTCAGCTTTGGATGTGATCTAACGTATGACAAAAGCCAGGGAAAATATTTCCTGGTTAGTATAATGATGCGCTCTCTCTCTCTCTCTCTCTCTCTCTCTCTCTCTCTCTCCTCTCTCTCTCTCTCTCTGCTCCTGCAGCAAGTATCATATAACCAATATTTCAGGGACGACTTATAAGTATTTATTCAGGTACATCTTTACAGATGCAAGGAAAAACTGGCGTAACTAGAATGAACTTTTTGAATAATTTTTTAATATCGAATTATTTATTTTTCATTAAATTATTCTTCTTGTTATATACGTATATATATATATATATATCTATATATATATATATATATATATGTATATATATATATATATATATATATATTATAATATATATATATGATATATAGTATATACTATATATTATATATATATATATTATATATTATATATATATATATATTATATATATATTATATTATAAATATAAATGTATATATATATATATATCTATATATATATATATAATATATCTAATATGATATATATATATTATATATTAGCTATATATATATATATATATATATATATATCTATATATATATATATAATATATATATATATATATATATATATGAAGTGAATATTCTTAATATAATATGAACACCATTATGAATATAATTCATTAACTTGGCATATGCATATTTTGATTTTGCTGCACTGTGGAGAGAAGACAAAATGTCAATTCAGGAGTGTGTCGGACGAAAGAGGAATGTCTTGTAACGAGATCTAATGCTGAAGTCATCTTGAACATGTTTTGTAATTGTCATGATTTTGACTCCCACTGAAACAAGCGGGGTCTTGAAATGAAAGCACATCAGGTTTGGGTGGCGCATTTGTTGAAAGTTGATGTCTCAGCCTTGACCAGGGGCAAAGACAGGCCACGGCTTATGTCTGTGCATGGGTGGAAGTAAGGTATACTTCTGAATCTAGTTTTGGGTAGATTTCATGGGTGTGACTATGAGCTGTATATGACGTCATGAATCTGTCTGTTCCAGTGCAATGAACTTGTTACGTGAGTGTGACGTTCTCCCAAGGGGAGTGTCTTGTGAGAAAGTTCGTACAAGAGTACGTGTGGACTGTTTACCTACATAATGGAAGAGTAAGATAACTGGTCTCTTAGAAGCAGCATTGTTTCAGAACGACCATGTATTATTTTGTTGTGTGTGATTAGTGCTGAAATGGGTAATCATACTTTTAAGCCCAAGTGTAGCTTTGTCTTTTTGCATCTTAAACATTTATTTCAGAGATGTTCTCTTTCATATGACTGATTAGTTTATACAATTTTGGTTTATTTGCAATTTATTTATGTGTGATTTCTTTTTCTTTCTTTTCTCTCTTAGATGGATCTTCTACTGGTAATGGTGTGGGGAGACATTATTATGGAGGAGTTACAGTAGTTGCATTTGACAAAGTTTTCAAGGGTTGTTTGTAAGAGAGAGAGACGATATAATCACCTTTTTAATATTGCACCAGTATCTGTATAAGAATGCCAGTTATTTAGCTATGCACATACATTTCATATTCATATGGTTTACTCTTGTATAATTACATGTTTTCCTCTGTGAAAAATCACAGAGGCCCATATTTAATTATTTTTTCATTACCTGGCGAAGGTTGGGAATGCATTGCTGCCCGTAACGGGTTTACGGCATGTATGAATTTTGGGTGAATAAATTAGTTGTAACCTGATCTATGCATTCGCTTGCACTTCACTGTCACCTTGGTGACCCTATAACAACTAAATGATGTCGACGCAGAAATGAACAACCGCGCCAACAGCTTCAAGATGAGTCTTGCAGCTGCCTCTTTCTGATTGCTGCCTTTCACTCCCCACCACCCTGAGGGACCAGCTGAAGTCATCCTTCAGTATGCCACAACCTAGAGAGCAAAGAAGTTCTTGAACCACATGGGGACACCAATAAGTGACAAGAGGCCGTCACATGTATATAAGCAGTTGTGGCAACTCACCATCCTACCAGCCAGAGGTAGAGAAGCCAAGTTATCCTTGCATCAGATTAGGGAAGTCCTCGTCACCATATTGCCCTGCCAGACAGTAGTCAAGATGCCCAAGCCTTCACCATGCCCTTAGAAGAGTTCCTAGTCATAGACCACAAGGTCCACATGGCACATAAAGCAGCAGACCCCTCAGGGCCAGTATCAGCATCGTGTTGGACAGAACAGTCATCCGACAACGAAGGAACCAGCAGTGAGTAAGAGCCAACCACACCAACCTACAAGAAACACTTTTCGAAGGGAAAGCAACCACAAAGAAGACAAGGGCCAACCAGGAGTCTGTGTCTGCCATTGGAGATTTGGGGCAAAGGCAAGAAAGTGTGACAAAGGCTGCATGATTTAAAACCCACCCATACTATTGGCAGTGGGGGCCAGACAGGTTGCCTCTTAAGAGAAATCATGCCTACCCACTTCTGTCTTTCTT
>NC_087200.1:48344288-48364288 GCF_015104395.2 Macrobrachium nipponense
AAGGGTTGATGTCTTATCAAAGAGAACATGAATTGGCTTCCTGGAAATGAGCAGATTTTTATCAAAATTTCCCTTGCTATTGCTCTATAAGATCCATTTGTCTGCTGCAAGATTGTGTGGATTGATAAGCCTCCATCGATAGTGGTTGCTGCCACATTACAGTCACTTGCAGTTGATAATGAGCTGTATTGATTCATTTCCAGTAATCGTAGTAGGACTGACTTTTTGGCTTTTAGGGGGAATCCATTGCTGTGTGCCAGTGAAAGGCGTACATCTGTCACTGGGAATGACAGAATGTGTCTCAGGTCCAAGGTAGAATTCTGATGAGAAGCAACCTGGATTATACATGCAAACATCTCTTACTCCTTCTGTAGCTGACTTGAGAGTAGGAACCATCGATTTCCTTTTATTGTTATTCTCCATGGCGAACTTTTTACCCCTTGCTCTTGGTATGGTCTTTGGAATTCTAGACTTATTAACACTGTACTCTTGCAGGAATGCCAATCGACATTCACAACCTCTTGAAAGTGACCTGAGCAGATAAAGCTTAGTTCTTGATCAGTAGCTTTTCCAGATGAAATGTTCAGGAGGCCAGGTATACTACAGGCTAGGTCCCCAAAGGGATTGCAAGTTTCCTTCAGTAATGCACTTAGGACACCTATGCTATCATTATCTTTCTTGACTCGCCACTGACGAAGCTAAACAGATGGCTGTACAACTTCTTCTATGCCCAATATAGTTCTTAATTCTGACACAGCCAATCCTCTCTGAGTTGTTGTAATACTCCATCTGCGAAATGCGCTTTCAGAGTTCCTAAAGGCAACAATACCTTTCAGTGGAGATGCTGCATTTTTATTCAGTTTGTTCCAGACACATGTTGACTGCAGTCCTAGCATAGTTTTTGGTTGTATGGATGGAGAAGGCACCAAGATAAAAAAATTCATGGTATTTAGGTTGGAGGAACTAAAGCTTCTGCAGAAACAATCATCCCCAGCAAGCATAACTGGGTCGATTTACCCAAAGAAAATGTCCAATACAGTTGGTAAAAGTGATACATAGAGATCTACATCATTTGTGTGAATGGCTTGTTGTAGTTGTCTGTAGACTCTGTTTACCAGGTACACATAAGTACTCCAGTATGCCGCAGTTGGTCCTAGCTGTTCATCCATTACTTGTTTAAAAAAAATGTTGTAGGATTTCAGGTGGCCATGGAAACTCATTCACTGCAAGAAACTCCTCTATTGGTTTCGCCTTAAATGGTGCAGCCTTGAGAACATTTGATATGTCAGTCCTTGCATCTTCACTAAGAGTGTGCAGAAATGTCTGGAACAATAATCTTTCCATGAAACAGGCAAGGATTTGATGAATACGATCACATCTGTTGTAGAATTTTACCTTTGATAAATCCTGTCAAGGATCCTTCAGCAAGGATGTATTCTACTCCTGAATCATGAATATAGCTTCCAAGTGTGCCAAAAAATGCCATTTTCAAGTGAAAATTGCCAAGTAAAATCCAGCAGTCTGTCAAACTCTGGTAATTCAATGGCTTGAATTAAGTAAGCCTTTATGGCTACAGCAAGTTGTAACTAAAAAATGGCATAGCTTTGGTTCACCTCCTTTGCTACATACAAAGATCTTATCATTGTATCCCTGACTACATCATTTTGTGTCAGAGGTAAGGGAATAGGTTCCATATAACATATAGATTGTTGTGGCAAGTCATCTGTAACAAATTAGGAATAAAACCCTTGGAAAATAGTAGCTGTCTGTAAAGTGACTGCCAGTTCCAGTGGAAACCTAACAAGTTCTCTTCAAAAGCATACTGGCCATCATTTGGAGATGTAGAAATGTCAAAATAGGCACATTTCAAGGTTCCCTTAAAAGAAAGAATGGCTCGATCAGAACCTTCGTATTGTCTTCGCTTTCGTCAGCAAATCATTTCTATTTCTTTTGTGCCATCTTCTGAAGATTTGTTTTGATAACAGATCCCAACAGTTGAATGGAGGGTGCTCTTACTATCTAAAGTTTTGATATTCATATCATAGTTATCTCAGGCAGTAGCTGTTGCAAGGTTGGGTTTACAAAGAATTCCATCTAGGGTTTCCTGATTATCATCTTACACTATAAAGGCAAATATCAGTCTCTAAAGCTTTAAATTATGATAAGATATGATAAGCATCTGCATTACTGTCTTTGACACAGTCAGCGTTCTCCTACCAAGGCCCAGACATGGGCTTTTCCAGGGGCTCATTGAACCTCTTGATGTAGTAAACACAGCATCAGATAAAAGACATCACTTGTCGTTCGATACTTTCCTTAGGAACCAGAATATTGTCTGAAAGAAGACCACAATAAAGTATTTGAAAAAAGAGATTTGGATTTAGGCATAGATAGAATAATGCTACGTAAATACATAGCAACAGCATGTACTTGTTCATACTGCTTGAATGACTGGTGCTCATCAGCAAATGCTGCTCTAGCACTGTTATGGTAATCGCTTTATAGCGAAGAAACAAACATTAAAGGAAAGGAAAAAGTATCTTCGAGTAGGTTTGCAGCAAGGAGGTATTCCCACACGTGTTTGGGGTGTCTGTTCTCACGATTGTTCGAGAATACTCTGTTGTTTTGTGAAACTCCAACACGCGGACGCGGAAGCAAAACGACGCTTGGGATATGATGAAACATTTCGTCGAGAGCCTTCTAAAAAGTTCCTGCCGAGGGACGGAGACGTTCGCTGGTTAGCGCCGCCCTTTCAACCCAGGCCAAAGATCGACTTATATATATAGAATTGAGGAAGTGAAGAGATCAGGTCATCAGGGGAGAGAGGGTCAGGTCATCTGAGAAAAGAGAAGAAGGAAGAAAAGACGAAGGATAAAAGAGGAAGAGGACGCACGAGAGAGAGTGGAAACGGAAATAAGAAGCAGAGTCCGTAGTTCGAAGTCAGAGAGATAGAAGTCCTGACGCCAAGTAAACCCTTTCTGTGAAGAAGCGTCCTGCAGTGGCTTTGAGAAGTAACTCGCCCATCAAGTTTCAAGACTAAATCATTCCTTCCTGCAATGTGAAGATAAGAAGAAGCTCATTTGAAGTTTTTACTGTCCCTTTGTGAAGCCATCACTTCGAAGAACCAATCTCAACAGCTGCAACATTGGCCAGCAAGTATTTCATTATCGCACTGTTTCCCCCTTTTCACACATAGTCAAATTTAATTTTCTTATGTAAATAGGAGAAACCATTCTGGATTTATATTTGTGAATAAGCTTGTAAATAAACTTCTGTTCTGTTTGAGTTTCTTTCTATATTCGTATCTCGAGTTGGCAACCTTAGGCCAGGATTTTTGACACTAACAGATTAAAACAAGGCAAATATGGAAAGAACCAGAATGAGTGGGATGACGAAAGAGTTTATTGAGTCTGGTAAGCTTCTGGGTCTAGAATGTAGTGATCTCCATGAGTATGTTGAGAAGAAAGAAAGAGAAAAGTATGAGAGAGATAAAAGAGCAGCTGAGAGAGAAGTAATGGAAATGCAGCACGAGAGAGAAATGATGGGAATGCAGCAGGAAGAAAGAGAGAAAGAATGTAAGCTTGAGATGGAAATCGCTCGTTTAAGGCAAAGTGGTCTTAACAGTCAGACAGGCAAGAACGAAAATGAAGCTGATGACTTAGGTATGAGTGCAGTGTTAAAATTAGTACCAAAATTTGATGAGGAAGATGTAACGAAATATTTCATGTGTTTTGAGAAGTTAATGGAAAGAGTAGGTTCTCCTAAAGAAATCTGCACTATATTTACAGTCAGTTTTGCGTGGTAGGGCGCTTACTGTATATAGTTGCATGTCTAAGGAAGAATATGAAGATTATGATATTGTGAAAGAAACTGTTCTTAGTGCATACAGGTTAGTACCGGAAGCGTACCATAAGAAATTTAGAAGTTTGAAAAGGGAGAAGAATATTACATATATAGAATATGGTAAGTAGATAGAGAGGCTGCTTTGTGATTAGTTAATTTCCACTAAAGTTGATGATTTTGATGGTCTGAAGAACTTAGTATTATTAGGAAGCTTCAAAGATAACATATCCCCTGAGATTAAGCTTTCTATAGAAGATAGACGAGAAGTATCTTTTGCAGGAGCAACTAGTTTAGCAGACAAATATAGCCTGATTCATAATTTAAGTGTCAGTAAGAAGCGAAATGATCCATTGTCAGGTAAAGTACAAAGCAGTAAAGATTTCAGTTCTAGTAATAGCAATGCGAGTAAAAGTGACTATTACTGTTTTGCATGCGGAAAGCCTGGTCATACATCTAAGGTTTGTGAGAATAAAGGGGCTTTTAGTAGCTCAATTAACTTGTTTCCGATGTAATGAGAAAGGGCATTTAGCAAGACATTGTACAGTAGAAAGGAAGGACGTTAAGAAACCAGTGTCTCTAGTTAACCTTTCGTCAAGTAGGAATGATGTGATGAGAGAAACTAGGAAATTTTATGGAGAATTTCTGTCAGAATGTGTAGTTTCCTTTCTTAGAGGAGGGGATTCGAGAGAAATACTCTTGCTTCGGGACACCAGAGCTGCTGTCTCCCTAATTAGGAGAGAGAGTGTGCCAAACAGGGCAGAAACAACTTGGAAGAAAAAGTAATGTTAGGCGGATTTCCGAACACTTGAGTTATTTTTCCTTTGTTGAAGGTTAACTTGGAAAGTCAGTAAATGTCAGAAGTGAAACTAGCAGTTGTTGACAGTTTACCCATTGATGGCATTAACATTATCGACGGTAATGACTTAGCTTTATCCAAGTATGTGAATCCTGTTGTGAGAGAGATTCCAGTGCCTGAAATGGTAGTAACTAGGTCAGGCTTAGATGCAGACATAGACTACGGTCATAGTTTGAACGAGTGTGATAGAGGTGACAAGGATGATCTTGGCATGAGCGTGACTGAGAGACCTGACTCTATTGGTGGTGACAGTGATAGCCAAGCTGAAGGTGTAGCTGTCGAAAATAATATAGTCGATGTAGTGGAATCAAGTAATAGTTACTGTGATGAATTATGACTAACCTTTTGAATAAGGATGAGCTAGTCAAGTTTCAGAGAGAGGATGAGACACTAACCCGAATTTTTGAATGTAAGCAGGATGATGATCTTGTTAATGTGTGTAAGGAAACGTTTTGTTTAAAAGACAAAGTTTTGTGTTGTTATGTTTGTCCTATGTCAGGTAGCAAAGAGAAGATCACTGAACAATCAGTGGTTCCTAGGAAGCTTCGTGAATTAGTTTTGAAGTTAGCGCATGATGAGCAAGGACATTTGGGAGTAAATAAAACTTTCAGGTTTATTAGTAGAGCGTACTTTTGGCCTAAAATGAGAAGTGATGTGAAGAGGTATGTTTTAAGCTGGCATGAATGCTTTTTGACTTCCTCCTTTGAATGTTCATTTCACTAAGGTGTTTCATGAGGTTTTATGTACTTACCTATTCTTTATAAATCTGTACCAAAAGTTTACGAACCTAACACCTTTTTCATGGCATATTAGCTCCAGTCTGTCGTTGATTCCAATTGCCTTACTTAGGGAGTAGTGGATTACATTGGTTCTGGGCAGAAGTCCTATAAAATTGCGTTATCAATTTTCTCACGGATGTTCTCTATAACATTCGTCAGGTTGGTTCTACAAGACCTTTTGTCTGGCCAGTTCTTCTATCTTTTAGAAACAAGTAATTTCCGCCTCCCTGCACTATGATTACACTTTTTCTATTATTTACCTTGATTTTTTTTCACTGCCTCAGCTATCTTCTTTGCTCCTGCATATGGGTAAGAATTAATTTTTCTCTTACTTCTATTTTTGGCCACAAAATTTAACCTCTGATCTTTTACTAACGAGTCTCCCATTAAGATAGTTTCCTTTTGTTTCAGATAGCACAGCAAATCTTTTCGTTGTGTTGATTCCTTTTGGGGGACAGTCGTGTTTTCTGGCTGCTATCACTCTTCTGCCAACAGCTCTCTTGAGTTCATTGTTTTTATCCTTGTAAGCTTCTTTCTTTGTGCCTTGTTTAGTACTTGTTTGTTTCATTTTTGATTCTCGTCTTTAGCAATTGTTTTCTAACCTCCACGATACTCTCTCCATTTTCTGCTATGTCGTTGTTCAATTCCTGTTTCTCTCTCCTAAGGTTTGGAACTTCTCTTTGTAGGTCTCCAATTTCCTTTTCCATACTGTCTTCTCTTCTCTTGCCTTCAAGTTTGTCCTTTGTCAACTCCTTCAGTTCCTTAGATAATTCTTCTACTTCCCTCCTAAGTTTAGCTATCTCCTGTTCTTGTTAACAGGAGAGACAAATACTGAGACTACCTACCTTTGATCCGCATGCGTCTTTGCAGTCTACACACCACTTATTTAACCTGCATTTCGCACGTGCGCTTTGATTTTAACTTTTCTTGAGTCATCTCTGTTTGTCTTGTTTTCAATATTTCTATCTGCACTTTTAATTCAGTATTCTTTCTAATGTGACCAGTTGAAAAAGAAAAAAGGGGGTTTGGTTGAGTACTCCCACAGTTGCTGCATCCGCTTATCCATGGACAGTTTTCCATAGTTCATCGGCAGGATTTTATCCCTGCCACATAAAGATACAATCTCCCTGTTGTTAGACGATTCTAAACGTGTCGCAGCTCCCAATTGAGCATCACAATTTGCCTAAGCATATTGTTTTTTGCCAAGAGGGAACAGCAGCATCCCTTAAACTACTAAACTTCCAACAGCTATGAGCAGCCAGAATCTTATAACTGGAATGCTTCTCCTCCAACCCTGAAAATCCCTAAGGAATAGCCACAATGGCCACACCAGCAGGCCCCATGGGTAGGAAGTTCCACAATCAATGACACAGAAGATCTGGGGTTTTTAGTTGGCTAGGATTCCAACAAGGCACAAAAGCTCTGCAACCTCAGAGCAGTGTAGCTTTCACTCCAGGATAGTGGTTGCAGGGGTGATCGTTCATTACACAAAGGAGTGAGCTTAACGGGGCACAATAGCAACACTCCATTTATGCATCCCCAGTCGCCCCAGGATCCCTCCAATCCCGGTCTTTGGAAATCTGCAAGCATCTACACAGCTTATTTAAAGAGGTTCCAAAGCCTCTGTTCTGATGCATGGAGGTAGCTGTCAGCTCCTTACACTAATCCTATGTCTAAATTTTATATATGCTTTTTTTTTTTATTAAAAGATGTACAAGGAGGGAATCCTCGCAGTCACAAGATAAAATGAATCACAGAGAGAGAGAGTGGGATGGCAAGGTGGTATAAAGGTGGTTTAAACTCAGGTAAAGTAGAAGGTTTAAAAGAGGTTGCAGCTCGGGGCTAATGGGACGCTGCAGAAACCCCTATGTATTGGCATTTGTGCACCACAAAAGAGGTGCACTGCACTGCAGTCATTACTCCCCCCTACAGTGTAAATTGCAGTTAGCATCTCCTAAGTTGGATCTAGATCCAATTAACCCCCCTTTTCAGTGTGTCTGTCGGGGGGACACCCTTCAGTATGTTTCTCACAGGTAATTCTATAATCAGGAACGTCCACAAATAATCTGGTATCTCATGCACTGGATCTAGACCAAGCATCTAACAAGAAATTAGTGGAGTTTGTTAAGTAAGCCGCCCGTATATTGTCAGCAGACGGTCAGTTTCACAGTTTACAAGTCTTCTCCTAAATACCAGTAGCGGTAACAGTCGGTATCTCGTTCGTTGCATCTCAATGGTCCGGCCTGCCGCTCTATTTCTATCATATCGTCTCTCTTTCATGTCCTCTTTCTTAAGCTCAGCTTTAGGTTTCCTTTTCATTTTGGAAAAGACCATGTACCTTGGAATGCTCCCAATTCAAATATCTCCCACTTTTCTTTAATGGCAACGGAATGAGTTTCTTTTGCTACCTCCTCATTTTTTTTGTGGTGGAACGGAATCAGAAGGGAGGTGATAAATTAAATTGGATCGAGTTACTGATGGTTAACAAACATGCCTTTGGAAATGAAGAGACACCGAAGAGGTCGTTAACATTCAATGGTGAGAGAGAGAGAGAGAGAGGAGAGAGAGAGAGAGAGAGAGAGAGAGAGAGCCATAAAACAATAGAGATATAGAAAAAAAACTGAGAGAGAGAGATAGAAGATAGAGAGAGAGAGAGAGAGAGAGAGAGAGAGAGAGAGAGAGAACTTAAGTTTTAGTTTGTTCAAGAAAGGCAAAAGCTCGTTAACGATATCCAATGAATACCACAGATAAATACTTTACCAAAGATTAAGGTAGGAGGATTTATTGCTAGGTATCGTATTTCATCTCAAAATTTCGAGGGAAAGTAGTAACGCTTCTCATTTAGATGTCTCTTAAAAAAAACGTTTTTATAATGAGGAGATGAATTTGAGAGATGAATTTTCATATTGCTTGTCGATGTAAGAGCATTTCGTCCATGTATAGTACCCAGTGGCGTTCCATGTTTTGCGTCATTATCTTTAACATGAGAAAAACAAGAAACGTTTTCGGATCAAGAGAGGAAGGATATATGTATCTGCGTTGTTACTATGAACAAAAAGATTGTTGTCTGAATCTTCTACCTTTATAGATGAAGTAGTATGATGAATAACGTTTTCTATGAAACATTCCATGGTTATTTAATCAATAGGCGCTAAAGATACTTTCCCACCAGATGAAGAAGGTAGAAATTCATCTTTCTTTTCGCATTATAGGGAGAGAACTTCATCCTCCGATTACGTCAAGTAATGCCGTCAAGCTGCCCCATCCCACATCCACCCTGTGGAAATCAGGAGCTCTAGAACAGTCCCTTTCACAATACTGCCGAGCTGACGTCTATGACCTATTCATTTGCAACGCCAGCTTTATTTTCAGCCTTTCTTTTGTTAAGCTTACTAGTTATAGAATTTTATTAACCTTCATCTGATAGTAGGCAAATCTACTGCTTCGTTTGACTCTACTTTCTTACTCTTAGTTCTTTCTGTTTTTTTAGGATTGATGTGTTTATGCAAACAATTATGGTTCGCAATTCCTATGGCTTTCTTAAAGGTTGAACACTTAAGGGATGATTATATTGTGCAAACTATTATGGTTCTTAGTTCTTTCTATTTTTCTAATGGTTGAGACACTTAAAGGTTGTTTAATTTGTGTTCTTCATTAAGGGTCGAGTTACTTTAAGGTTGATTATTCTATGCAAAATACTATGGCTTTTAGTTATTACTAGAATCTTAAGGGTTGAGCTACTTTAAGGTCATTGGTATTATAGCACGTGAATCATAGAACAGCAATCACTTTGGCTACTAGTGGTGATGGTTGCTTCGTTTAGATTAATCCGCCATTGTACCAGCACTGGCCTTGCCCTAAGGCTGCATGTAAGCGTGAGAAGGTATTGAAGAGGCTGAGAAGCTTGATGTGGGCCTTTGGACCCTTTGCAAACAACAGAGATTGACGAGTGAAGGTTTCATGTACATTAGGTTTTTCATGGTTTTATCCATAAAAAAATGGGAGTCTTACCGAATCTGCATGCTTGATCCACTGCCTTCATACATATCGCTTCGGCCAGGAATTTGTATAGACGTGTAGTACAATTATTATAAATGTTTGTTGCGTATATAAGAGAAACCTTAATGACTTGGATTCGATTCAGATGAGACTACTGACCCCTGTACTGTGACCATTTAATAGGTTATTTAATTACATACTGCGTGTGTTGAAATGTAGCTTCCGTTACAATAAAGAGATTACATTAATTTAATAAGCTTGAAAACAAGTTATTTTGTCTTGGATACGACTCAGATGAGGTTACTGATGTCTGTAATGTGAACGTTTAATTGGTAAATCAGTTACATACTGTCTGTGCAGAAATGAAACTGCGTTTACAATGAAGAGAAAACACCTAACTTTATAGGCCTGAAAACAGACTATTTAGTTATTATGGCTGTTTCAGCCAAGCAATAAACAACAAATTTGTAAACAGCTAATTGAAAAGTTCACACTCTCTTTTCAACGTAATCTTTTTTATCACAGCAGTTGAGTTACGTTAATAACTCTTGACATATCGCTGCCACTCAGAAATTAACGTAGAAAAATGAGTTTGATATGCTTTCGGATAAGCCAGCAATAATAATAAAAAAAAGACTTGTTTATAAATGACATCCAAAAATATCCAAGAGGCAACAAGAGGGGAAGAAGTTATCAACCCACTCTTGTCTAAGGTTAATCCTTTTTTCAAAAGGACGAGAGATAGTTTAAATGTAGTTTTAACATCTACGTACTAGAAAAAAAAATGTAATGTATGAAACAAGTAAAATATTGCACCAAGATCACAGGGTATCAACTGTATACGCTTTACGCTTTCAGTTTCCATAGATTATGGGTACCTCATCATGAAAACGATAACTATGTAACTCAATAAATTCACTGAATGGCAAGTTATCTGAAAGTATGGAGTGCCAGTTGTTATTCTGGGTGTAATATTATTAAGTAAGGGCGAATAACAGTCACGTTTAGTGAATGGCCTATGACCTTTTGGAAAATTTCTTAAATTTTCGTGTCACTGATCACTGAAGAGAGAAGTTTTATTTTTTATTCAAATGTGAGTGAGCCATAACTTTTTTTTGGTTTGATTTGCATTTTTTATTACACGATATCTTAATTCTATTTGAACTTTGCTGTTCACCGGTAACGGGTTATCAAATATTCTTTCTTCCCACCCACCCTCTCTCTCTCTCTCTCTCTCTCTCTCTCTCTCTCTCTCTCTCTCTCTCTCTCTCTCTTTTGCTTTGGGCTCGTAGCTCGAACGGCAGAGCTTTCAGCTTACAAAGCGAATGACTACAGTTTGATCCTCGGACGGACGTCATGGATACTTCCTTTAAAAATCAAGTATGCCCCTGTTGATCTCAGCTGTGAATTACGTTCCTGATTGTTTTAGTAGAGTGTTGCTGGTTGTAGGTATGGGAAATGGGTATAGAAAAGAGAGAAAAAAATTGGCTAAGTACCTTACTTGTCGAAAAATATTCCATCATACAGTTGCAAAGAAGAGTGCTCTGATAAGGTAATCCTCGCCCATCCCCCTCCCCCCGCCCCACACAACTTTTTCTCCACGTGAAACTGTTATTAACATATGATATTCATATGATATTTGCTATTCGTATTTATCGAATCAGCACATATTTCTAGCCTTATTTGATAAAGAGAAATGCTTACTCAACGGAGTACATTCACATTTTTGAAATTGTTGAGATAAATAAAATGTATGAGTGTAGAATTGTATGAAATTAATTTAGAAAATTAACCAGTTTGTATGTTTGATAAGGATGTTTTTTGGGGGGCACTGAACGCAAAAAGATGCAATCCTTCTAAATATTGTGTCTGAGTTTGCAAATGCAAGAGTTTTTATTTTTAGCTCTAAGGATAACCGCAGAAAGTACTTACATGATTAAATGTTGTTTTTTATCCGTGACGCGTTGTCTAAACGATAATACTCCTCAACCGGAACAGCTTCTATATTTGGGGAAATGGGGCTACTGATAACTCTAATATGAACTTTGAATTGAAAAGTTAATAGTTTTCTACTTTATCAAGAATAAAATTCGTTTTCAATAGAAAGAAAAAATCTATCTTGATAGTCCTAAAAATAGAATACTTTGTTATGATAGCTGTTCCAGCCATGGGCTAAACAATAGACGTGTGAAATTGAAAAGATCTTGCTCTTTCCTTCAAAACATCTCATTATTGCTGTTGAATAAAAGTATAATGATGTATAGCTTCACTTTTACCAAAAAATGACTGATTTCCCTTGGAAAATAACGCATATACTCTTTTAAATAAGAAAAGTATATAGGCAAAAATATCAACATTTATGGCTGATATCTAAAAATTTTTAAGAAATAACAACAGAGGAGTAAGCTTATCAATTTATTCTTCTCTGAAATCATATTAAATACTAGTTTGTTTTTTCGAAACTCTTAATAATAAGCTTGATCATATTTTGCCTTATTTCATGTCCACGCCCATTTGCATTTCATTATCAAACGTTCTTAGGAAGGGTCCTAAAATGAGCATTTTATCGAGAACCTTATTTTATACGAAATTTAAGGTGACAACATTACCTTTCAAATGGTATATAAAGATTTCACTTTGCTTTGTTAGTGTAGTACCTATGATTCAGTAAGCTATGTGTTAAAACCCTAAAAATTCAAATTTTTCCGAATTTCGTCTTGTAAATTTTTAAATAGGCATTTTCTGAACACATTTTCGTTGCACTATTTAAATATAAACAATTTGCTATATAATGGTGTTTAAAAACGTATATCTTACTCAATTTGTGAAGCTGGTATGGTTCTAAATTAAACTCCATATAAGAAGTGAATCTGAGGGTTGAACAGGGAAAAATTTGCAACCAAATCATATATATATATATATATATATATATATATATATATATATATATATATATATATATATGTATATATATGTATATATATATATATATATATATATATATATATATATATATATATATATATATATATATATATATATATATATATATATATATAATTTCGCGTTATATCAAAACATTATTGCATACGAAATTATTGCTTGAGCTAAGATCGAGTTACGTTGGAAGCTTAAAGAGAAAAAAGCATATAAATAAACGCGTGAACAGGTGGCAATAGCTGATGAGAATAAACGACTAAGTAACTATCAGAAAAAAATGAAAAGAAAAAAAAAGCACACTCTAAATTAAACGTTAAAACATTGCTTTCATTTCCCGCGGAATGCTCAGAGAGAAGCACTTGCATTTTTCTCTTGCTTTGGTTTCATTATCAAATGCAGCCGCTGTATTCCATTTTACTCGTAAAATCGCGAAAAACAAAAATGTGTTTTTTAATCAATGTACAGAAATTTTAACAGGATGAACCTTTTCATTTAAATCAGAGAATTAAATTAATTTCCGTGGCAGTACTTGTTACCTCTGGACCTGGTAACACCACCGAGGCAGAGTTACCAGATTCCATCTACTAGCTGTTGTTGTAGAGGCTTTGCCTTTACAACGGCACATCTACGTACAGAATAGACCAACTCCATCATTCGTCAACCCCTCTTGCATGTACCGGAGATTAATCTTTTCTGCTCGGCTCAGCACAAACCTGCGCAAACATTGTATTGCTCAAAGCAATTGCAGACAAAGTAGTGCCATCGTTTACTTCTAACAGAGGT
The DNA here is from genome assembly GCF_015104395.2 of Macrobrachium nipponense. Lineage (NCBI taxonomy): Eukaryota > Metazoa > Arthropoda > Malacostraca > Decapoda > Palaemonidae > Macrobrachium > Macrobrachium nipponense. The sequence goes on from NC_087200.1 coordinate 48,357,489, forward strand.
ATTTCAAATCCGAAAGCAAGTTGTGTGTTTGTGTGTGTGTGTGTGTGTGTGTGAAAGAGAGTGAGAGAGACAGAGAGAGAGGGAATTAACCTGACAAATCGCTTAGCTGAAAGTACCAGAATCAGCGTTTAGAGTTTAATTACGTGTGATATAAAGTCTAATAACTGCGCGGAGAAATAATTATAAATTATTTTGTAATGCAGAATGTAAAATTATGTCAACTTATAATTATTATCTTGCACATGTTAAAAGATTGTGACATTAATGGTTTTGTACAGTTTTATTACCTATTGATGACAAGAATACTATAGTCACGCTGAAAGGCACAGAAAGAAGAGCGAGAGAGAGAGAGAGAGAAGAGAGATGGAAGAGAGAGAGAGAGAGAGAGAGAGAGAGAGAGAGAGAGAGAGAGAAGGTAAGAACTACCACACACGTAAGAATCATGGAAAGTAGAATGATAAAAGCTTTATGATATAAGTACCTCTTTGTTGCCCAAAACACTCCTTATATTTGACAGACCCAAAATGATTCCTGAACTATTCCTGAAACAATTTTAGACCAACCTAAAATACCATATCAATGACCTTTCCAATTCTTTTAGTTTCCATTTCCCTTGTGTCGAACCCACTCCCTAATATTCAGACATTACCAGATCTTTGTATAAATCTTAAGATTCTTTCTTATTTCATATCCAGCTTCTTAGTAACCTACAGACGCATTCAATTCCCATTTCCCTGGTGTCAAACTCGTTCTCTCTCAAACTCAACAGTCCAACTTTACCAAGCTTTGGTATAACTCCTATGTTCCTTCCTCATGACTGTGTCAATAGTTCCTCATCCAAAAAAAGAAATTAAATAAATTCTCCCGACTTTCTGCTACATACATCTCCGAGAGGCATCAGGTGCCCAGTAAACTGTTCTTACATCCGTGACCCCCAAAAGTCACAACATAACTTATTCTAAGCCTCTTTTCGTTTCCGTTCCTGCCAGCGGCCCCCAAATGGGGAAGGAACATCTCTCTAAACGCGCGAATCCTTATTTTCCTCTATTTTTCCCCCTTCTTCCTCAGAGGAGGGGGAATGGGTCGCAGGGTAAGGGGTGGCCGGAGAGGGAAGGGGTGAAGGTGGGGTCCCCAATTTTTACACTCCATAAAACTTGTTAGTGTTCATTAGGGGAGTGACTGGGAGAAAGAATGGAGGAGGGGGAGGAGGTGGGATGCCCGGTGGATGTGGGGGACGTGAGGAGGAGGGGCAAGAGGAGTGGGAGGCCCGTGGGGGGGGGGGGGGTTGGGGGGGACGTGAGGAGGAGGGGCAGGAGGAAGTGAGGGGAAGCCACTAAAGATGAGAATTAGATCGCGGGAAGAGCCGCCAAAAGAAAGAGGAGTGATGATGGAAATGTTTTACAGGTTGCTGCGATTTTCAGCGCTGATCGTCTCTCTCTCTCTCTCTCTCTCTCTCTCTCTCTCTCTCTCTCGCGATTTACGTCTGTAGTAAATAGTTTTGGTTTTTGCATTACTAATCAATTGTTTTATCGGTTACGTTGGTAATTATAGCTTTTATTATTTACGTTACTAATAAATTTTACTAATTAATGATTTTGTTTTTGGCATCACTAATAAATTGCTTTATTTTTTACGTTACTGATAAATTATTTTGTAATTTACGTTGATTATAAACAACTTTGTTTTTACAGTCCTAATAAATTGTTTTATTGTTTAAGTGACAAATGAATTCTTTATTATTGACGTTCACTGATAAATTCTGTTATTACTAACGTTACTAATAAATTGGTTTATTATCAACTTTACTCATTAATTGTATATTTGCTTTGTCGATTACAAAGAAACTGTCTGATTACTCAGAAGACTAATGAACAAATGGCCTTATAGTTTACGTTACTAATAAATGATTGTATTATTTGCGTTGCGGAGTAATTATTTATTACTCAGGGTACTAATGAATTGTCTCGTCATTTACATTGCTACTGAATGCTAATAAATTGTTATATTACTTCTGGGACTACTAAAGAATCGCCTTGACATTGACGGTACAAATAAAATGATATGATGTTGATATTTGCGTTGCTAATAATTTGTTTGAATATTTCTGGTGTTACAAGATACACTGCCTTATTACTAACGTTACCAGTAAATACTTATATTATTCACGTTGATAATAAACTGTTTTATGATTTATGTTACTAATAAATTGAGTTATTAATTATGTTACTAATAGAGTGACTCATAATTTACGTTACTGATAAAAGGATTGTATCATTTACGTCATTAACAAATCCTTATACTACTTATAATAATAATGTGTTGTCTTATCCTTTACTTCAGTAATAAATGAATTTATCACTTATTTTTATAATAAACTACGTTATTATTTACGTTACTAATAACGTAAATAATAACATAGTTGCTAATATATTTCACAAATAACGTTACTAATAGTGTATTGGAACCATATAAATTATTTTCCTTCAGATTTATGAAATATATAACTACCTCATTCATATTACTGACGAACTGACGCTCGTGTGTATGAAAATACTACAAAAAAATCTCTGTAAACATTCACTGAGAGATGAGTTGTTTTTCTTTTCATAGTATATCGGTGTTTTTTCAAGGTTAACTCAGTTTGATTTGCTTCGGTGCTATTTAATCTTGTAAACGCTTACTGGTGCTATGAAATATTTATGCACGTATGTGTTTACGTAAGGCTACTGCAAAATATCTACGTTATTACCCATTCTGAGAGTATTTTTCAATTCTCTATGAGGCATGATTAAATACGTTAAATACAGCCAATTAGGCTTCATTGACTGGAACAATCAATGTATAATGATTAATCTGTGCTTCGAACGAAAGTATTGATGCAATCAGTGTCAGCGTGTCCTAATGACTAATAGAACTTGTTATTGACTTTTTATAACAAACAAGTAAAAAATCGCAGAGGTTTCTTAGGCGCAATATAGTATTCTGTACAGCGTATAATGCAGTATGAAACTCTCAGCCACGGCCAATGGAAATCTCACCCGTCGCCCATGAAACTTTTAGCCACGGCCTGGTGAGTGGCCTGCGTTGTTGGCACATATAATGGTGCCAGACGAACGATCGTGGCTAACACTTAACCTTAAATAAATTAAAAACTATGAGGCTAGAGGGCTGCATTTGGATATGTTTGATGATTGTAGGGTAGATGATCAACAAACCAATTTGCAGCCCTCTTGCCTCAGGAGGTTTTAAGATTTGAGGCCAGACAGAAAAAATCCGGATGGACAGTCAAGTACCCATCTCAATAGTTTTCTTTTGCAGAAACTATGTGAATCTTTCTTAATACAAAATAGTGACTATTGTCATATCCTCGCTTCTTGCATCAGTCTATAAATTTACGTTATCCTAGTAACTTATCATAAACAGTAATTGCCGATACCCCTTTACCTCCTGTAAAATATAATATCAAATCTTTTAACAGTAGTTGGCAATTGCACCACCAACCTAATTCTCTTCCAGCTCAGATAAAAAAAAAGAATGAATAAAAATAAATAATTGTTTACTACTTTTATCGAAAGTGCATGACAGCAGCCATTATATCCTCGAGATGATGGACTGATGACGTCAGTCACCAGCCACGGTACAAATGTCATGTAAATATTTCAAGTAATCTGTCAGAGACGCATAAATTTATTTCTCAAGTGTGCCTTTTATCCATAATAAAAAGGGCTTTCCGTCGACATTTTCCTTAACGTCTGCAGTGTGACGAATATGACTTTATCCCTTAAAAAAATATATGGTTTCCTTTTTATTTCTCGTTGGGGAAGTTTTTCTTGATAAAAGTAGCAATGTTTCCTTGTTTTTTTCACGATCAAGAGCCTCGGTTTTTCTTAATACAAAAGTATCAATGTTTTTATCTATTTTTTTCTTGATCAAGAGCATCAAGTAAAAACAAGAAAGCTTTTAGTGAGAGTAAAGGAAGCTTTCATCGCTCTATTTAATTCTAATATGTATTCATAAATCATTGCAGATTTTAATTTTCCTCAAATACTGATGATATAAGAAATTATTATTAAATTAATACTAATTTTCCATGAATTATTTAAACATTTCATATGCATGGTTTTTACTTTGTAATCATATAGTCATTTTCGTAAAAAGGTTTCGTTATTGTCATCTTTCATTTGGTTCTTCATTATTGTTAATATATTCTGGTTTTTGTGTCTGGAGGGGATGCATTCCTACGCTGTTCATCTTTTAACCCTTTGATTGTTCTTTCACTACATAGATTTGCTTTTTCTCTCCGGCGATCACAAATTGCAGTATTTCTTATTCATACCTTAATTCATTTTCCTAATTATTATCATCATTATTATTAAAAGCTAATATCCTATGCGTCACTAATATAGGAGAACACATCCGAATTGTTATATATATCTTGTTGGGTTCAGTTTTGAATAATGTTCTTATATATATATATATATATATATATATATATATATAATATATATATATATATATATATATATATATATATACACACACACACATATATATATATATTTATATATATATATATATATATATATATATATATATATATATATATATATATATATATATATATATATATATATATATATATACAAGAACATTATTCAAAACTGTACCAAAGCAAGATTTCGTTTGTATATTTTTAAATAATACTCGTATTCTTTCAACACATCACTATCGATTTATTTTACAATAATAATAATAATAATAATAATAATAATAATAATAATAATAATAATAATAATAATAATGATTATTATTTATTATTATATTATTTATTATTATTATTATTATTATTATTATTATTATTATTATATTATTATTATTCTTCTTTTGGTCTATCACAGTCATCCAATTCGACTGCTTGGTTTTTATAGTGTGGGGTTCTGGGTTGCATCCTGCCTCCCTAGGAGTCCATCACATTTATCACTATGTGCGCTGTTTGTAGTAGTACACTTTTCTGCACAAGTCCTGGAGCTACTCCGGCATCCAGGTTTTCCAACTTCCACTGGCATATCGCATATCCTTCTTTTTTCTATTTTCAAGTCTTGATAATTATCAATTTTTTCTCTTTCTCATCTACTCTGTTGTGCCATGGCACTGCGACATCAATGGGTGATACTTTCTTCCTGATTTAGTAAATCAACACCAAGCCTGGTCTATTGGCACGTATCACCCTATCTATTCTGGTACTAAAGTCTCAGAGGAACTTAATCTGATCGTTTTCTATCACCCCCTCAAGTTGGCGTTCGTACCACTTATTGCTGCAAGCTAGCTAGAGTTTCTTGCACAGGCTGTAGTGGAGGCCTTTTGCTACTGAATCATGTCTCCTTTTGTACTGGTTCTGTGCAAGTACCAGACATTCGCTTACTATGTGGTTTATGGTCTCGTTTTTCATATTGCATTTCCTGCATATGGATGATATGTTAGTTCCATCTATTGTTATTATTATATTTACTTACTTTCAGTATTTGGCAGAAAGCCATGACCATCATTTTCCTCCTAGGAATTCTGGTTCCTGACATTTACTTCATACGGGTCTTTCACGATAAATTATATTGCGGCAAATCTTGGTAAAAATACTCTTTTCTTACCTAGCTCTGCTCTAATACCACATTTTTTAGTACCTAATCATTTACATTTTCTAGTTTTCTGTAAAAGAGAACTATAGTGTAGGTTTTGTCCGTTTGTCCGTCCGCATTTTATTTTGTCCGCCCTCGGCTCTAAAAAAAACACTACAAGGATAGAAGGTATTAAGATCATCCACCCTCCAATCATCAAACGTACCAAATTCCAACCCTTTAACCTCAGTAAAATTTATTTTATTTAAGGTTAAAGTTAGCCATGGATCGTGCATCTGGCAGCTCTTTCCGGAGGCATGGAACGCACTCTTACTCTACCGCATCTGGTGAACAACTGAAACACTACCAGTCGAATGTAATGATTTTATACAGCATTATACTTTGTACATAAAACTTGATTGCGCCAAAGAAACTACGGAGCATTTTGTATTTGTTGTTTTCATTTAATCAAAAAAATTTTTTTAAACTCCTCTTCAACTGCTCTTCAAGTATGAATATATTGTATTCTTATAAAAAAAAAAAAGTGAACATTCATGGCCTTAAGGGATCTCGATCTGAATATCTGTTAAAAATTTTGGTAAATATTCTCTATTCATTAGTGATCCCAAAACTTGAGTAATTATGATACGGACGTATTAACAGAGTAAACTACCGTATAAATATGCGGATAATTATCTGTCTGCTTATTTTTTTTTCATTTTGAGTGCATCTGTTGCCTGTATTTAGCATATTCATAATTGAGAATTGTTTATCCTTTTTTTTAAGGAGGGAAAAAATTGTGAAACCTCTTCTGAAAGTTAATTTCGTTTATGAGTTAATACATATAAATGAGCTGGTAATAATAATAATAATAATAATAATAATAATAATATGTTTTGTTAAAAATGACAGCTGCTTCAGCACTATTAATCTTGTAAAGAGTCGTCTCTATCTTTCTGATGACGGCTTTCTCGTTGTTGCTTAGACTGGCGAGCAACGCACCAAAGGGCATGGTAAAATTCGGTTGAGTCATTTGATTTATTATTACTTATACAATTCTCTCTCTCTCTCTCTCTCTCTCTCTCTCTCTCTCTCTCTCTAACGCAACGTTTCCTCCTGATCGACAGGCCATTATCAAGCGATAACTGCTGAGTGACTGAATTCCAGTGTTGTTGTTGTTTAAGATTA
>NC_087200.1:48369288-48391788 GCF_015104395.2 Macrobrachium nipponense
AGTAATCCCACAGTATGGATTACAATAAGGATTGTTGATCTGGCTTTTATTGTATGGAAGCCTAACCAGATCTCCAGTTCTGTATATCTGTGACAGATCTAAAATGTCAAGATATTTGTTCGTGTTGTTTTTTTTTCCATTCTTGATTAGCTGTCCTTTGTTGTACTCTTAATGGACAGAAGTGCTTTCGAATATTTATGGTTATGCATTCGATTTTCTTTATACGATGTCTTCCATTTTGAACTCTCTCTCTCTCTCTCTCTCTCTCTCTCTCTCTCTCTCTCTCTCTCTCTCTCTCTCTCAGCATATCTTGGCAGTGGAGGCAATTATATTAACGGACACACCTCATTATTGCAAAAGTTCCTTTATACTCTCTCTTCTAATTATCGTTTTCCCTAAGCCAAAATAATTATCTCTCTCTCTCTCTCTCTCTCTCTCTCTCTCTCTCTCTCTCTCTCTCTCTCTCTCTCAACGTCTATTTGAAACTACAAGTAAATATATCAACTAACACAATTCGTTATTGTAAAAGCTTCATTAGGGCCTTTGACAAAGTTCCACACAAGAAACTAATGGCAAATGTTAGAGCTTTAGGAATTGTAGGAAAAAATAACGGACTGGATCAAAGACTGGTTAACTCATAGAAAACAGAGAGTCGTAATAAATAGTGAAGAATCAGAATGGGCAGATGTAACATGCGGAGTTCCTCAGGGTTCTGTCCTTGGCCCTCTCTTGGTTTTTTATCTACCTTTATGACACTGATGTTTGCTTAACTAGCAGGAGAGCCAAATTTGCAGATGACACCAAACTAAGTGTAAATGCAGCAGACCCAGATGCAGTGAAAAGTTTAAGAAATGACCTAATGAGAATAGGAGAGTGGTAAAAAAAAAGGGGGGGGGGGGAATGCCTTTTAACGTGGATAAATGTAAAGTGTTACAAAAAGGAACAAACAACCCTTATGCCAGCTACATGCTGCTTGGGAAAGACATAAATAGTGTAGAACAAGAGGAGGATCCTGGATTCATTATTACCAAGGACTTAGAATCCACAAAACAGTGCATAGAAGCTGAAAAGAAGGCTCAGAAACTAGTGGGATACATAAAGAGACAGTCAAAATACAGAAACAAGGACACACCTCATTATTGCAAAAGTTCCTTTATACTCTCTCTTCTAATTATCGTTTTACACATTAATAGTTAGACCTTATCTTGAATATACAGTACAGTTTTGGTCACAACACTAAGAAAAGACATAAATAGATTAGAATGGGTACTAGCAAGAGCCATAAAGTTAATTCCATCCATCAGGCAAATAGGTTACCGAAGACGACTAGAGAGCTTGAACATGTATGGCTTCAAAACATGACGATTGCGTGGACAACTAATAGAAACATTCGAAATACTGAAAGCCATAACAAAAGTAGACAGTAACCTATTTACGTTAAACGATAACCAGACAAGAAATAATTGATAGAAACTAGAACTGAAGAGATGCAACACATCCCAATGTGGGAACTTCTTTACATACAAGATATGTGACACGTGGAATAAACTTACACCAGAAGTTGTAAACAGCAAAAGCGTGGAAGAGTGTAAAAGAAAGCTAGACAAAATCATTAGGACACTGTGAATGCTCAGTAAAACCTGCTCCTAGAGATAAGTGAGCACATGATATCTCCTCGGATGGACTAACATTCTCTCTCTCTCTCCACCAATTAACACGCTTCTAGGTACTCGTTTCTAATCCTTTTATTGGAGCTCAGAGTACTACCTCCCACCCCCTTCAACCAACCTAAATTCTATCGGTGATTTCATTCACCCGCTGTCTGTCACCCACTTACGAAGAGCGGGCGGCCACTCGCGCCCGAATGTGATTGCCGTAACATATTCTCCATGATGTTTCCGTCGTCGACCGTCGCCGTAAGGACGACTCGAACCGCTTTGTGAATCGGGAGGGAGAAGAAGGAAGGGGGAGGAGGGGGAAGGGGTTGGAGAAGAGAGAGGGAGGAGGGAGAGAGGGCCATTAGCGCCCGAAATCTAATATAAAAACTCGCCCTGACAGATTCGTGACGGCTGTTTTTAACTTATTTTCTCGCCGCTTTTTAAAAGCTCCATTAACGTACTCCTGTTTCCATTAAGACCGAGCTGTTGTCCTCCGTTATACGTGGGTTAAACCATTAGGTTTTGTGACGTTTACACCGCTGGGCGGGCTGTTTCTGTATTCACTTACTGAGAGAGAGAGAGAGAGAGAGAGAGAGAGAGAGAGAGAGAGAGAGAGAGAGAGAGGAGAGAGAGAGAGAGAGAAGGATTTGTATCTTTTAAAGATCTGACTCCCATTGGGTTCAGGATTGTCTCGTCGAGGCCCAAACATTTTCTTGGTACGATTTGATTTTACACATCCCACTTAGTACCGATCACTCAATATGGCTTATTTTATATTCCCTTCTTCCTCTCTGTATCTTTATCCCGTGCTTCGACCATCACTTGTTGAATAACAGGATAATGCTGAACTCCTCGCTTAGATCACATACATATCAAAAACACGCTGAAAACGGAGTCAACAGCCGGAAGTGGCGAACGAGTCCTTGGCTAATACTGGATAATCATATGAAGCACTGGTTAGGGCTATCAATAAGTCGTTAACTTGTATTCAACCTGTTTGTGAGGTGTTTGGGATAAGTTACCAACATGAGTTTAAGACATGCTATTCTACTGTGTGGACGCACTCTAATATTACTTACTCCCGACACGGACTATATATATATATATATATATATATATATATATATATATATATATATATCATATATATATATATATATATATATATATATATATATATCTAATAAAAGGAGCCCATAAAAACACCAAAATGTAGAGAGAAAAGTACTATATTTCAGAGACTGCTGTCTCTCTCTTCAGGTATATGAATGAGAAAAGTTTACAGAAAAGGTGGTATTTATACCAAGAGATTCGTCCAACAGTAAGCCAATTTATTTTAGGTCACCCCCGCTGATAATCTTCCTTTAATAATCTTCTTAAGCGTTGGTTGAATGAACACTGCGTCGACGATGTCCGATGTCCAATTCCCTTTTGAGATGTTCATTACCTGCTTCTCTTTTATTAAGGCCGATTCCATCATTTGACTCTTGTACCGGCAGTTGCTGCTATAAATTACACGTGACATATTCCAGTTTATTCTATGGTTATGTTCATTTATATGTTTGAAAATAGCGAGTTCTGTTGTCCATACCTAACTGACCGTTTGTTGTGTATTAATCTCTGGGGAAGTGATTTACATGTAAATCCGATGTAAAATTGGTCACAGTCCTGGCATGGGATCTCATATACCCAGAGTCTTTGGGCGGTGTCTTTTGTTGGACGTTAATCAGGGATTTGGCTAAGGTATTTGGGTAGGTAAATGCAAAAGGGTTGGATTTCCCAAGGGTGTGAGTTACTCTCTTAATCGTCTCCAGGTGGGGAATTTTTATTTTATTGTTGGGTGTGTCTCTGGTCTTGTCTTTAGTGGGTCGGTAGAAAATTACGTTTGCTTTTTGAATTGCTTTCTCAATTATATGGTCAGGATACTTTAAAGATGAAAGTTGCTTGCGAATTAGTTCAAATTCTTTTCCAGGAAATCTGGGGAACAAATTCGTAAGGCTCTTAAGAATAGGTTGCTAGCTAGACCTATCTTGATAGTATTGTCATGATAGCTAAAGTAGCAACCTATTCTTAAGAGCCTTACGAATTTGTTCCCCAGATTTCCTGGAAAAAGAATTTGAACTAACTTCGCAAGCAACTTTCATCTTTAAAGTATCCTGACCATATAATTGAGAAAGCAATTCAAAAAGCAAACGTAATTTTCTACCGACCCACTAAAGACAAGACCAGAGACACACCCAACAATAAAATAAAAATTAAAAATTCCCCACCTGGAGACGATTAAGAGAGTAACTCACACCCTTGGAAATCCAACCCTTTTGCATTTACCTACCCAAATACCTTAGCCAAATCCCTGATTAACGTCCAACAAAAGACACCGCCCAAAGACTCGGGGATATGAGATCCCATGCCAGGACTGTGACCAATTTTGACATCGGATTTACAGGTAAATCACTTCCCCAGAGATTAATACAACACAAACGGTCAGTTAGGTATGGACAACAGAACTCGGCTATTTTCAAATCATATACATGAACTAACCATAAAAGAATAAACTGGAATATGTCCACGTGTAATTTATAGCAGCAACTGCCGGTTACAAGAGTCAAATGATGGAATCGGCCTTAATAAAAGAGAAGCAGGTAATGAACATCTCAAAAGGGAATTGGACATCGGACATCGTCGACGCAGTGTTCATTCAACCAACGCTTAAGAAGATTAAAGGAAGATTATCAGCGGGGGGTGACCTAAATTGGCTTACTTGTGGACGAATCTCTTGGTATAAATACCACCTTTTCTTGTAAACTTTTCTCATTCATTATACCTGAAGAGAGAGACCAGCAGTCAAAAAGACACAGGGTTTCCTCTGAAATATAGTACTTTTCTCTCTACATTTTGGTGTTTTATGGGCTATTAGATGGAATTCTGTTGTTACAGAACACTTTTACCAGTCATATATATATATATATATATATATATATATATATATATATATATATATATATATATATATATATATATATATATATATATATATATATATATGTGTGTGTGTGTGTGTGTGTGTGTGTATACACACACACACACACACACACACACACACACACATATATATATATATATATATATATATATATATATATATATATATAGATATATATAATATATATATATATATATATATATATATTAGGGCTTGGCCTTGTATGATAAGGCGCCCTATGAGGTAATGTTAGACTGCGATAATCTTACGCTAAGTCGGTTGGTATTGCACTTCCATCTTCAATGGAGTGTCTGGGGTTTGTAGATCCACTTACGAAGTCGGTATTATCTTGTTGTTATTACGACGATGTGTTAAACTCATGTTGGTTCGGTGAGGAGGTTCTTGTAGAAAACACTAAGTATAAAAAATTATATATTCTTCTGAAGTTTTACATGGTGAAGATCAGGTATGATTGTACAAGTCTTCTAATAACGATAGCTTGATCGCTTCTGCCAATGATGATGGCTAATCCTATTCCTCTACATGATAAAGCTTAGGTAAAGAGGTACAGATCTTCTAATGACGATCGCTAACTCTGTTCTGCCCGTCTACCATCTCTGTTACAAGTTATGAAGGAACAGACAATAGTTCGAAACATATGGGACATACATACAAATGACATAGTTTCATACGAACACACAATCAAAATGAGACACGCTACAGATCACGTAGGCGGTAGTTGTCTCAAGCAGGGAGCTTGGACTAATGTTTATAAACAATTGAATGACTACAGGTGACGGCATGTTATCTTAGCCTACTTTTATTGTATACGTCATCTTTAGCGTCTCTAGTCTGATCACATTCCTGCAAGCAATCTGGTTGACCTCTTTAGTTTTAGACTTTTATATATATATGGACTAACATTCCATATTTTTATTATGTAAACACTTACATCAGCTCGGTCAGCTACCAAAAGCCAACTACTGAATATTACTCAAACTTGACTTGCATTTGACTTATAGGAGTGTGATACAGACACTATGTGAATATATATATATATATATATATATATATATATATATATATATATATATATAATAATATATATATATATATATAATAAGTTAAATAAAATTCATGGTGTACATGAATTGATTCAAGTAATAAAATATAAAACAATGATATTGGTAATAATAGTGATCACGTGATATAATAATGATACAGTTTTTTCACTTCATTTCATTAAGATACATATGCTACAGAAAATACTAATGTACTCTGACAATTGCATAGAATAAAGATTAACATGATAAAAATCATATTTTAACTGATAAAAAATTTCATATATGAATTGATAAAATTATTAATGTTTATGCTGATTGATTCGTTGATTTTTATGCTAATGTTTATATCTGATTCATTCAATCAATATACTAACTCATATGTAACTGCAGATATTGGTAAGAAAAAAGGTAACAGATTGATTATAGGCTACCTGATTTGTTTATACATATGCATATGGATTCATATAATTATGATTAAATATGTGCACTTTAAATAGATTCCTATTGCGTACACGCAAAGATATATTTAGATTCTGTTATTTATGATCATTTATATAAGAGATTCCTATTGCGTACACGCAAAGATATATTTCGACTCTGTTATTTATGATCAATTATATATAGGATACATGATACCTTATATATATAGGATACATGACCGAGAGGTTATACTACTTCACTTTCAACTAGCTTTCGAACAACTTTTCGTCCATTACACTTCCAGACAAACCACCTTTAGCCAAATGAAACGGCCTTTTTCAATGGTTAAAACAAGGGGAAAATTTGCTGGGCGGGTCCAACGTTCCATTTTGCGCTCATACTTACTCTCTGCATCCTAAGCTACACGATTACGTTCGCGATGAATAAAAAAACATCCCCAGCACGAGTCCTTCGCCAGCAAAGTAGAGTTGAATATCCTTCGGGTCGTAAACGTCGGAAGTATGTCCCTTTCGTAGTCGATTCCGACAGTCGCTGGAGCGTTCCGCATTAAAACGAGATTAACGACGAGATACGGTGTCGGTCGAAGAAGTCCATGAAATTCCTTTCACATTGTAGGCGGTTGTTACTTGACTGTAGTCGTCCGCTGCGACGAACGATTTTTTGAAGTTGCGATGTGAAACTCTCATACTGCAGGATACTGTAACCAGGTTCCATTAATCAGCCTGCAAGTGAAATTATACTTGTCACAAGGGCAAAGTAAATTCAGACGACATCCAAATACAGGGGAGGGAAGAGAGCCATTTAGACCAGACTTAACCCCACATGAATTCGCTGATATTTTGGAATTCAGAAGAGTCCGCTGTACAAACTTTTTATCCATGGCATTAACAATGAGTGAACCTATCCAGGTCTATGATGACTCGTAAAAAAAATATCCATAATTATAAAAATAAATAGATATCAATACGAATCTCAAAGAAAATTCGATATTACTGGTAGTAAGTTACTAGACAAAGAAGTGGAAAATGGAGCTATTTGTAAGATTGCCAGGCAGCATAAGAGTCAAAGAGAATATTAATCATGATTCTATGTGCCCTAACAAAAGTTTCATATTCAATTTTCTCGTGCGCATCCTCTGAGGTTAATTTTTTTAAAAACTTTATTAATAGGTAATAGATGCAACGACAAAAACCCACTATGTAACTAATTTCTAAATAAACTTTGGGTTTTCCAAGAAAATGTGACATTTTCCCATGAATGTTTTACTTGAATTGTAATAGGCTAATATTGCAAGTAAATATTTCATATATACATATCTTGATACTTCTAAATGTCTATGAGGTTCAGAAAAAAAAAATTAATTCATTTTGTTGTTATAGAAATTCTATTTGCTTATTTTGTTCATTAATTTTAAAATGATTGCAAGTCCTTAAACTAATTGCATTACACACCACGGATAAGAATATGTTATGTGGCCTGTCATGTGACCTATGAACCACATGGTGAAGTTCATGAACTAAGCATTCCTTTCTCCAGTCAATCTGCTTTGCAAGCGCAAGATGAAGCCTGTGCAAGCAGATATTTGAGGTTAAAGGAATCAATGCTGATAACGGCAGACGCGACAGACCTTCTAGAACTGATGACGTCGTCACCAGCTTAAGAGTTACGTTACTTGCTGTAAGAGATACGACTTTAGGATAAATTTTTTGTTTTTTTAATACTCGACCCACATGAGAGGAATGTCTGAAAAAAAAACAAGACCAAAATTGAACAATATATTAGTTTCATGTTGGAAATCTGCATAATTGTAATTATGTTAAATTAAATATTCCTTATTCAAACTATATGAAAAAGGTTTCCATACAAATTCTATATATATTATTAGCCCTGTAATAAGATCATATAGGATTATTTCATAGATAACATTTTCACTTCTAGACTTCCTGACTTAAAATCTCTTTGTATTTTATTTTATTTATTTATTATATTTTATTTATTTATTTATTTATTTAATTTTTTTTTTCATTGACTACGAATATAAATCACCGGGACAGACAATATGTCAGTAGATTTTGGATATGTGTTTGAACTTTTAGCTTATTTGTCATTACTAAAGCGTTAAGTTAGAGTTCAAATCTTTACGCATATTCTATTTGGATATTTAATTATCTATGGTTACGTTTTGCTTATTGATTTTATCGTGATTCCTTTTTTATTATTGATTTGTAACCCTTCCGACTTCTTACGGAGTGTATTATATTGACTCCACTTGTATCCATATTTATTTTATTTTTTATATTTATTTATTTATATATATATATATTGATAAATTAATGGTGGCTTGAATATGTGGAAAAGTTCTAGCGGCGTACCGTATAAGGCTACTTGCGGCATCAATTCTATAGATACAAGATATAAATTGATAAAGGTATTTAAAAACCGCGAGAACCGCTATAATCCAGTTCGTATCAATATCACGAGTTGTAACTCGTAAGACATTGACACTTCCTATTTAATTATCAGTTATTCCTACCAAACCAAGATTGACTGGGTGTATAAATATTATTGGTTTTTCTTATAGATAGAATTCACACAACGTGTTAAGGAGATTATTTTTGATTTACACCACCCGAGTCACAGATTATTATGTGTTGAATTCTATGTTTACTGATTTAGCACTCATAAATATTCCTAACGCATCAATTGCGGTGTTTGTTTTTTTGGTGCTATTAATTCTATATAACGTGTCAAGGAACTATTAACACTAAGAAGTGTTTATTACCCTCTGTCAAACTCGTAATTCTGTAAATAATTCTACGTATATTCTTTCAAGGATTGATTTGGCACAGGATAGGCCCTTCTTAACTGACAGGTGTCTTAGTGTGTCCTTGTTTTCATGACACGTGTTACAATCAGTTATGTGTTTTTATATCTGTAAGCATTGTAGGCCAGTAAAACAGTGATTTGGCTTTGTTCTGTGACATAGTAGGGAAACCTGGATGACGGAATGCAACCAGTTTATGACGATTGGTATGAAAGAGATTATTACTACTACCTGGTCGTTAGTCATCTGCTGTGTTCTTCGGGTTTTCTCGTCACGGACTACATATAATATTACATTGATTACATTATTCTGATACACATACTTTAAAATGTACTTTTGCTTTAGGGTTTCTGCTCGAAGGGTTTATTGTTTTTGCTTAGCCGCTGACCCTGTTTCCGTTTCGAAGTGTTTATTGTTTGCTATCGCTGTTTGACACTTGCTTTGTTCAGTTTGTAACAGTTCTGCGCTCCGACCCAGATATTCAATGCTCGCGATCTCTTGGGTTAAGGAATTTTCTTGTTTAGATACGGTTTTAACAATAGGCACGGATGTTTCTATATCTTTTAGTCCAATTAATGGTTCTTTGCTGTATGGTGCGGGATTGCGGGATAATGCGTCAGCTATGATATTTGCTTTCCCAGGTAGATATCTATCTTGGCTCCAATAACCTGAATGATCATTTGTCCCCACCGAGTTCCTTTTGGACTGTGATTAAAGCCTTTGAAAAACTCGGAATAAAGGAACTCATGTTCAAGTAAGGACTTTATCAGGATAGCCATAGATTATGAACTTAAAATGTACTAGTGTTAAAGATACCTAGCCCTTCCTTGCCTATTACTGCATATTTTACTTTCAGAGGGCTTTAGTTTACGTGAATAAAAAGCTATAGGGAAGAACTGTTTATCATATTACTGAAGTAGTATCCCTCTTACCCCTTGGTCTGAGGCGTCTGTTGCAATAAAAAAAAATCCTTATTTAAATCAGGGATTTTTTAAGTTAAGTGAGCTGCATTATTCCGCTTTTAAGATATCGAACGCCTGTTGATGCTTTTTAGACCATAATAAATCTACGCCCTTCTTCGTAAGATCTGTTAAAGGAGCTGTCATGATTTGAAGAGTTACATATTTACATACGATTGTAATACCCACTACAGCGCAAAAGTGCTGTATCCCCCTTTTACGTTAATAAGTACCGGAAAGTTTATGAATAGCCGACACCTTACCATGACTACTTTAAGACCTTGACCAGACACATAAAACCTAGATAAACATGTTCGGTTTTAAAAAACTCACATTTAGATATTTTCTACTGAGATTATTTTGTCTTTGTCTCTGTAGCACTAGCTCTACTTTATGTGAATGTACTTCTAAGGTATTAGAAAAGATTACAAGATCATCCATATAGGCATGTAGGTTATCCCCTAAAAGTCTCCAAACACTATATTGTAATTGGGGCGCAACGTAAGCCGGAGGCATACGTAAAAAATTGATAATGTCCCCTGAGTGTGCTGAAAACGGAGTATGAGGTACAATCACTTAGGTAATGGTATCTGGTAAAAGCTTTTAAGTAAGTCCAGCTGGTGAAAAAATTTATTCTAACCTAACAGAGATAAGATGTCGTCGCTACATGGCACTGGAAACTATCGGGAGTCATTTCCTTGTTTAAGCGACAGAAATCTACGCAGATACGCCAAGTCCGATCTTTTATGGCATGACGTTTTGAGGGAAAATTATATGGGCTATTTGATTTCCTAATGGCTCCTATTACTAACATATTTCAACTTCGTCATTTATCTCTATTTTGAAATTGCAGTGAGAGTCTATACGAAGGTACGTATATAGCTTTATGTTTGTCCTTAGACCGTATTTTGTGTTAAATTACATCCGTTTTTTTTTCCAGAGATCACTCGCCAGTGGAGAAACTTCCTGGTATCAGGTAAAAGATAAAAAAAATTTCTGCTGAATCACCTCTGCTTGAATGACTTTACGGATATTACTTTAGATAGATTATCAGAGAGATTCATCTACGACTGGTTGGGCGGGATTAAAAATTAGCAACAATAAAAAATGCGATATTTATAACTTCCGTATCCACGATATGAATACTTTTAGGGCTTTGTTCGCGGAAATCGTTATATTTCATAGTGTCGGGAAGGATTAAAATTTCATTTCCCAGCAAAGTCCTTTTTACACGCACTAAGACCATTCGAGGGTGCATGCTTCTCGAGATTTGCGTGCAAATTGCGACTGCGGTTGTGGGAGAATTCTGTTGGGTCATTTGAACAATGTTACGATTTATGAGACAAATGATTTGTTCTTTTATATAAGTTATTATTTGATTAACTGTCTCATTTTTTGTTTCAAACACGGATTTTAATATGTTTGAAGGTTTATAGGATTTCCCTTTGATAAACACGCCTTATTTTTGCAGGATGTAAGTTAATATTTTGTATACCCCTAGATGAATCTTACAATTACACTAGATACAGATCATGTTTTTTATAACTATAGAGGTATCTGTAAACGCTCGCTTATCCGGACTTCTCATTAGGGAAGTTCGAACAACAGACGGTGAGTCCGTAAATACAGGATATTACGTGTACTAAAGGAATAAACAAGATATTCTAATTTTTACGGCACGTACAGTTGGGCTTTATCCACACTACTTATAATAACTTTACTATTAAAAAAAAAAAAAACGAAAACCTGCTCTGATTACTTTATACGGTCGTGTGTTTCATAGGAAAAATCCTTTTATTCAAAAAGATATCGGTATGTATGAACCAACATCGCTTTTCCCCACTCTGCAGAGTCGCTTATTGTGTGGAATTGCTTTGCTTTGAAAACTCGGCAGATTTTAACTGACCTTGACCGCTTGACTAGGTGACACAGTCACCGAGTTTGCTTGTTTGATTCTGAACGGGCTACTGTTTCTATTTCTTTTTGTAATAATTAGGATCCTTCTCTTTATTACCATCGGCAACGTATGGTGGTGTTTTTAGCATTATGTTGCTGGTTACGTATAAAGCAATGAAATGACGAACTATTAGGAACTGAGCGATTACTAATAAGACAAGTTATCACTACTGCATTCAATATTAACTGTTTGTACTTCATTCTTGCTAAAATTTGAAATAGTGAGGGATCTGGTCAGCGCATTTAGCCTGATGAAAGTTTTTTTTTTTTTTTTTTTTTTTACAGACATGTTATTCCTTGCAATCCAGCCATATTTTTAAAGTTAAGTTGAGTCATGAGGTTCGATATTTTATATAACTCAAAAAACTCAAGGCTAAAACTGCGATCGGGACTTGCAAAGGAGCATTTATTGTCATGACCCGAAATAGTGTTACCTCTAATTTATATAGATTTGTACGGGTGTTCCACTTGTTTTTTGTGTGTTTTCTAATCACTACGGTGCTTACGACCCTATCCATGCATCTGTATAAATACAGACGTCCACTGCGTAAACGCATATTCACTGTTTAATATGATTTGTTACGTAAGGGATTAATAATCACCCAAAATGATAAAATTAACATAGTATATGATTATGATATTTCAGTAGAACTTCTGGAACAGACACTCAAAGATAAAAAACTCGCAGTAGCGAAATCTCAATGATGTTGATAATTTCTGTAAAAAAGTAGATTAAGAATGTCTCGTAACTTCAGCCACAGGAATAACGAAATTCGACCTGCAAAGGAAACACTCAAAGTTACTCCAAATGAATAAAAAAATTGTACTTAGCTTGCTTTTGTGGGAAGTCACGGTGTTCCGATAACGACACACGGCCTTGGTCCTCCTTCTCTATTTAGCGGATGACCTGGTTTGGCTTGAGTTTCCTCCGTGCGCGTTGTTTCGATGATTCGAGCCCTTGAAAGATCCGATGCTGCAGACGCGTTCGGGTTTTGTTTCTTGAAGTTATTCACTAACGATGATACTAAGTTGCTTGAAGAATCTGTTGCTTTCGTCGTCGTTGAAAAGTTCTTATTGTTTTCTGAAGTCGCTCACTAACGATGATACTAGGTTGCTTGAAGAATCTGCTGCTTCCGTCGTCGTTGACTTCTTATGATACATGATTTATTATTCTGGTTTTTTCTTCGTAGGACGTTGTAGAGTTCTTCTGGTACGCTGGTCACCAATATTAGGGCTTGGCCTTGTATGATAAGGCGCCCTATGAGGTAATGTTAGACTGCGATAATCTTACACTAAGTCGGTTGGTTATTGCACTTCCATCTTCAATGGAGTGTCTGGGTTTGTAGATCACTTACGAAGTCGGTATTATCTTGTTGGTTATTACGACGATGTGTTAAACTCATGTTGGTTCGTGAGGAGGTTCTTGTAGAAAACACTAAGTATAAAAAATTATATATTCTTCTGAAGTTTTACATGGTGAAGATCAGGTATGATTGTACAAGTCTTCTAATAACGATAGCTTGATCGCTTCTGCCAATGATGATGGCTAATCCTATTCCTCTACATGATAAAGCTTAGGTAAAGAGGTACAGATCTTCTAATGACGATCGCTAACTCTGTTCTGCCCGTCTACCATCTCTGTTACAAGTTATGAAGGAACAGACAATAGTTCGAACATATGAACATACATACAAATGACATAGTTTCATACGAACACAATCAAAATGAGACACGCTACAGATCACGTAGGCGGTAGTTGTCTCAAGCAGGGAGCTTGGACTAATGTTTATAACAATTGAATGACTACAGGTGACGGCATGTTATTTTAGCCTACTTTTATTGTATACGTCATCTTTAGCGTCTCTAGTCTGATCACATTCTGCAAGCAATCTGGTTGACCTCTTTAGTTTTTAGACTTTTATATATATGGACTAACATTCCTATGTTTTTATTATGTAAACACTTACATATATATATATATATATATAATATATATATATATATATATATATATATAGTATATATATATAATATATATATATTAATTTGTTCTATGAAGTAGATAGGTAACTCTCACGACTAGCTCAATTTCCTATTAGTAATCCGATCCTTGGGTTTCATAGACTGCTGGTTTATTTAATTCAACAGAATAAAGCACTGCTCCATCCTGGAATATTGTAAAATATTCCGTGAGTTTCCCTACATCATTTTAATGCATATCGTTCATTAACTGACTTTTATCCAACAATGATCTTTTCTTAGTGCCTTCATCCAGTAATCCACGACCTGACTCTTTTTTTCAGTTTTCTGTAAAAGAAAGCTACTGAATGGCTGTTTGTCTGTCCGTCCACACTTTTCTGTCCGCCCTCAGATCTTGAAAACTGCCGAGGTCAGGCGGCTGCAAATTGGTGTGTTGATCATCCACCCTCCAATCATTAAACATGCCGAACTGCAGCTCTCTAGCATCGATAGTGTTCATTTTATTTGAGGGTAAAGTTAGCCAGTATCATACGTCTCACACCGCTATAGGTGCCAAACACAGGCCACTACCGGGCCGTGGTTGAAAATTTCATGGGCCTTGGCTGAGAGTTTCATGGGCCGTGGCTGAGAGTTTCATACAGCTTTTAACACTGTACAGCAAATTGCGCCGATGAAACTTCGGCGCAATTTTTATTTTTCTTATTTTATTTTGTTTTTTATTTTTAATAGGCATCAAATAAAATATTTTCTATCACCAGATGTTAAAATAGCAGTCGAGGTACTAAAATGAATCTCCAAGCTGAAATAATGTTTCATTTGCCCCTTGTTACTTCGGCGGTAAGCTACTTCACTGCGTTACACCATCTCTCACCTTAAAACAATATTATGTTCTTTGACTTCATTACGAATCTTCAAACTTTCCGGTTTTAGCGAACTTAATCTTGCAAGAAAATATATAGCATATATAAAGAATATGATTTTTCAAACTCAAAGGTTGGCAACGGACTGAAACCTTTCAAGAAATATGACGTCAAATCCACCATACGATCAAAGGCCGACCAGAGACAGCAAAAAATCAATCAATAAATAAAAAATTAGTGCGTCACAACTGCACCTTTACTTTCTAGAACAGGGGTTTTCAACCTGAGGTGCGCATACCCCAGGGGGTAGGTACGCCAAGGGTCGGTCAGGGGGTACGCGCTCCCCATGGCACTCGAATGAATGTTAGATGCCGACCTTCAATGTGCTTTAGCAAAAACGGCTCCTCGGCCAACTAGGATAGTTAATGAAAACAGTTTCAGCCATTTCATCAACTGCCTTTGCAGCTGATGTAATAATGATGTATATTGTTTATGCACCTCAGTACCGTAATCTTGAAAATTTACTGCATATCCAGAGGTAAATAATCATTAAAAAAAATTGTCATTATTTTTTATGGAAATCTTCATGCTTACAATATTATTGGTTATGTCAGGAGAGTTGTGTACTTCATTCCACGCTGTAGAGTTTCTTTGAGTTCGTTTTATTATCCACGTTATACAAAGTGAAGGGGGCACATTACTAACATTACAAATACCCAAAAGGGTACGTGGGGAGGAAAAGGTTGAAAACCCCTGTTCTAGAGGATAATGAAGAGGCAGTGACATCGTCCCAGAAGTTGCGTCCAACCCCGTAATTAGACGCAGTCTGGCGACTCTCCTGCCGAGAACGCTGAGGGGAAACAATCCAACCTCTGCTCTCGAGGGAGTAAGAGGTAGTTGTTGTCAGACAGAGGGCCCTCGGCTTCAGATTACACGCGCTCTTCTCTTTCGTCAGTCGTCATTAATACCTCCATTAATACCTCTCCGTCCATCTACATTTTCCATTAAGTCAACAAGAGCAGGAGGGGGAGGAGGAGGAGGAGGCCGCGAGTCAGGTCAGGTAAGAGGTGACCCGGGACTAGATGAGAGTTGGGGGGAGGAGGTGGAGGAGGGATGGGAGGAATGGGTAGATCATGTCAGGTAAGAGGTGACCAGGGACTCCATAAGGGTTGGGAACGGGTGAGTGAGAGGGGGCCGGTCTTCCGACGAACGGGGTAAAGACTATACATAAGTTTATTCATTCAAAAATCATCATTTTCGACGGCGTCGTCATCATCATCATCATCTTGGTCATTGCCAATGAGAAGGGGAGAGGGGAAGGGGGTATTGGGTGGTTCCTCTTCGTCTGTCTTCGCTTCCTACATTCATTAAGGGAGAAGAAGAAGAAGGCTCAGCTTTAATGATCTTTTATGGTCTCGTCTCGACTCTTCGATAAACTCATTCCTGAACGGGAGTCGGCAAAGATCCCCAAAATCCAATTTTGAACTTTAAGTCCAATATAACGTTGCCATTTTATTTTAATTTTATTTCATTTTATAAACTACGTATTTAAAAACCGTCATTGCTTAATATAAAACTCTTAATATGTTGCAACATTGTAAGTTTTCTCATACAGTATCATGAGAAATGGATATTCAAATTTGTATAATTCTTTTTTTTAATCAATAATCGTATGACATATTAACATTCTTATCTTGTATTTTCAAGCTTTCATGAGTTATTGAACTGAACATATGAGAGAGAGAGAGAGAGAGAGGAGAGAGAGAGAGAGAGAGAGTAAAGAGTAAAAGTGGATGAAGCGATAATCGACGTGCCACCATCTCTGTGATACATTGAAATCTCGTCGCCATAATAATCACTGTGCCCCCCCCTCTCTCTCTCTCTCTATTCACCAAATTTCAATATTCTGACAACTGTTGTGATGACAAACGGCAATGTCGAATTTTACTTTGAAAAGCAAAGAAATCTCTTTCTCTCTCTCTCTCTCTCTCTCTCTCTCTCTCTCTCTTCTCTCTCTCTCCTTTCGGAAGAGCTTTCGTCTCTTCGCTCATTATGTTGTCCTTAAGGAGTCGTCCCTTCTTCCCGCAAAATCTATATATATATATGTAAAAAAAAAAAAAAAGTTCGAAGCCTGACAATGGACAAAAGGAACTTAGCAGAACAAAGAACGTTCCGTCGTGATTTTTCTTCTCAGAAACACCAACAAAAGACTTTTCCGTCTAAATATTTATTGTCTGCTCCTATGTCTCTTTCATTCCATGCCTTTTTCTTTTTTCTTTTCAGTGTTCGTCCCTTTTAAGAGAATATTACATTGTTCCGCATTATTCGGTTAATCGCTCAGGTTTTGATTCATCGTGGAATATATTTGACTGTAAATCCGTCTGTCTGTCACTCTTTCTCTCTTTGTCTCTCCATAAGATTTCAGTATTCTGACAAATATTGTGATAAATAGACATGTCGGATTTATTTTTTATTACAGGCAAAGAACTCTCTCTCTCTCTCTCTCTCTCTCTCTCTCTCTCTCTCTCTCTCTCTGTAAGGATAAATCCAATCTATTTCCACTTGAGTTTAGTTGAAATTAATAAGAAAACGAAGCAAGATTCGTTATAACTATAACTGCGTAAAAAAAACGAAAAGCAACACAGGTAAAAGCGAATATGCAATATTTAGTTTAAAAAAAAAGGGAGAAAAGGATTTAGAAATCACGTTTTAACCAATAAAAACTTTAATATGTCGACTTTACGCTCTGGGATGAATGAGCAATCAAGATCAATATTTATGAAAAACAAGATAATAAGGAAGAAGAAAATGAAAAAGAAGAAGAAGATTTACCAAATATGAATCTTAACAAGTCGAATTATAGTAGCAGATCTAAAATGAAAATTCTTCCCTATTGTCATGTGGAAAAGCACAGTTCATTCACTATTATATAAGTTGTTATCTGCAATCACAATATTAACGCAGGGTTAACCTTCCTTGTTATGCCTAGTTGCTACATTCGTTAATTAGTTTTTATATCGTGATTCAATATTACGTGATCTGTCCAGGATAAAAATTATTTACGTATGTAAAAATGCATTATTCTTTCATGTCTGCGACAGCGGCAACGCAGCATTAAAGAAGAGTTGCAATTATTCTTCGCGTTATGTGGAACGTTTTTTCCTCTGATTCATTCATAATCTATTATTTAATATTGGAAACGAAGAATTTTTCCCCGCTGTATGTGGTAATCCTTTTATTATTAATTTCTTGAAATATCGTAGGTTAGCATTAAAAAACAGTTTTGAATATGATCCGCCTTGAGTGTTGAACGTTTGAATTTCTAATTTAATTAGAAATTTTACATAAAACTGCAAACGAAAAAGCATCTTGTATATTAATCAGAATATACTATTTCAAAATTCCTTCTTTATTAGTTACTATCAACATTTTCTCAACACCATGTGATCTTCAGTACGTTACCAGCAGGTCACTTTGTAAATTAAACCTCAGCATTACAAACAAAGAATTACTCCTCGTACTACATCGATGATAATGTTGTTTCGCTAATCCCCAGAGGGATGGGTGTTAGTTCCGTCAGTGTACTTCACGCGGTGCACTGCAAGCATTGCAGCGTCTCTTCGGCCGTAGCTTCAAGCCCTTTCATCCCTGTCACTATACCGCCGTTCAATGCCCTTCCTTCCAAATTACTTTCTACCCTCTACTAACAATTGTTTCAACATAATTAGGTCTTAGCGATTGTCCTTCGGCCTTACTTTTATATTCCAATTCCAATGACAACATTGCAAGCAAAGAATGATTCTCTTCCAACTCATAGTAAGCGTCAAGAAAGAAGCTTTACTGTAAACCGCTAACGGGAAGTGACTATCCAGTTTTCCTACAATAAAATAACATAAACCTTTGCAACAGCTCACCATGACCTTGTTACCTGCGAGGTGCCTCTTTAACTACAGGTTTATCACGGCAAATATTAAAGAAATTATGTAACTGTGCCATTTTAATTTGTTGGGAAATGGAAAGGAAGCTCTTTATGAATAATTAAAACGAAAAAAAATATTTTTATGTAAGTGGTGAGGAATTTGCAATTCTCGTGATGGAATTAAATTGAAGCTTTTCAAAGCGAAGAAAAGAATTTATGTCAAGTTATTATAATTCTTACATATTATAGTTTTGGATTACACACATACACACCACACCACACACACACACCACACCCACACACATATATATATATATATAATATTTATATAATATATATATATATATAATATATATATATTATATATTATATAAATATAGTATATATATATAATATATATATTATATATTATATATAATATATATAATAGTATATATAATATATATATAATATATATATAATATATTATATATATAATATATATATATATAATGATATAAATATATAATTATATTATATAATTATATATAATTATATTATATTATATATTATGTATATGAAGTTGTAGTCTACAGGGGTGAAATGAAATGCAGAAATTCCTTTTAGCTCAACAGTTTCGGCCTCCAGCACTGACCCTTATCGAGAGCTGTTAATTAACTAGCGCACAAAGTTATAGTGAGAAAGGAAGACTAACACCTCATATGTAATATATCTATATATATATATATATATATATATAATATATATATATATATATATATATATATATATATATATATCTATATATTAATATATATATATATATATTATATATATATATATATCTATATATATAGAAGTGGATATTTACATACCGGAGGTGAAAATAAATAACATTGCGTTAAGATACGAGTTATCATATGCTAGTAATTAGAAGTGTTTAGATCGCATTTCCGACGCTGCTCTCTTCAGTTAGTTACATACTTAACTAGTTCACCTCTTAAAGATACTGCTTGTTATCGTAAAGGAATGGTCTCTCGTTATATGCGCTCAATAGTTGAGATAAAAGTGAGATAGCTACATACTGAACGAGTTCGCTTCTTTAAGATACTGCTTGCTAACCTATGATGGCTAGTTTTCTGTTAACTTTCAAAGAGGATTAATATCATGGCTGGAATAAAAGTGACTGTTTGCTCTGACATATTCAAGGAAGTGTTCTCCCTCACCACCTTTAGGTCTTTTGTAGAATTTGAGCAACAATTCAATTACTTCAAGAAAAAGACAAGGAGTGGCTATCAAGTCAAGATATGTAGCGTTGAGGCAGAAAACAAATTATGAGAATCTCCTTTACCCGTAGAGCTTAAATATTCTTCTGTGATTTATTGTGTTTCCATTACGGTGAATTCAAAGGAAAAGGGGAACTGGCCAGAGAATAAACAAAGGTATCTGCCGGGTGGATGTAAATCTTCGACATCCTTGTCTTCCTCGAAGAATGGGCTAAAAATCGCAAGATCAAATTTGGCTCATTATCATGAAGTGGCCACACACTACAGCCAAGATAAAATACTGACAGTTAATAAGAAGAGGGAATTGGAAGAAGTCATTCATATGTTACCAGGAAACTAGCTTCTTAAATCATTATCGTCCACTGAATATTCAAAGATCATTACCTTGCAAGATGTGAGAAATATGAAGAAAAAAGCAAAGGCTCTTGGTAATCTTTCCGAAATTGAGGATTTTCTTTTATTCTTTTTTTATGGAGGGACCTGGAAGAATAATATTTCAGTTGACGAACACAGTGTGATTAAAATGATCTTTTTTGCAACTAACGACATGACTGACATGTATAGTACATTTCTCGAATTTATCTGCAATGATGGTAGTACTTACAAAGTGAATAAGCAAAATTTTCTGCTTCACTTAGTTCTTGTGCGAGACAATTTGGCTAAAGGAAAATCCGTATTCTATGTTTTCGTAAGAGAGAGACAAGTGCAATGATCCAAAATGTTCTTCAAACGTTTTATGACATGATGGAAGGTGTTAGCCACACGAAAACAGTAATGCTAGATACAAATCACAATGAAATAGTTAAAACAATCTTTCCAGATGTTTCTGTGCTACTTTGTAACTTTCATACTTTAATATCCTTTAAGAAGAAGGTTTGAGAGCTAGTTGTACTAGTAAATGTTAGTAAAATGAAATATTTTGTACTCTTGAATCACTAGTGTACGCAAGGAATGAGACCGTATTCAATGAGTTGCTGGAAGAATTAAATGAAGAAAGCAATGATATTCATCAGTATGTGGTTGATAACTGGGTAACATGGTAATGACACGAGTAATCGAATCGAATCAGAGAATAGGAAACTGACACATCTGTTGTCTTCCTCGACTTAAAAAACTCTATGACATTTTCACAAAACATCCAGTTTAAGAAAATTTTGGAAAATCACAAAATGTCATCGAGTGCTGCACCAAAAGTCAACTGTTAGCAAGAAGGCATATTTACTCTAAAAGAGAACAGATCCTACCGTACAGTAGCTACAGCAGAATTTGACTACAATATCAACTGCCTTGTCATCATTTTGTAGCTTTAGTTCGTTATCAGAATGAAGACATCAAAAGCCTTGCATCAAACTCCCGTTGTAGTCCAGGTGCCAAACTAAGTTTTTTGCATGACCTTGTTTTGTGGTCTGCGGGATGTTTTTTGACTAATCTTCCCTATTTTGATGGTGCTGAATTCAAATCTGAATGATGCGACTCTGGCATCCTTGAGGGTTTTGAGATATGCAAGATGGCCGCCAATATGGCAGCCGTATTTTGTAATTTTTCTTTTATTGACAATATTCTGGCTAAACTGTCATTTTGAAAGGTAAAACTTGGTAGGATCATGTTACAAGGACCAATTTTCATGCTCCGATGAGCAGATAATACCAGGTTATCATAATTATACTCAATTATTTTTATGAAATTATATATTTTGTTTGCTTATTTAGAATAAAATAAGAAATATTGATCGTATGAAATATGATATCTATAGTTATAAAATCTATTTTGAATGTTTTTAGGAAGTTGAACTTTGGCTGAATGGACCTTCATCTGATGGTAGTGAAGATGATGTTGCCATATTTCTTGGCTGCTGGTCACATTAACTATGCCAGGTATGGTATAGTTAATGAACAAACTGCCAAGGGAGGTTCTAAATTCTTTCATGAAAGGAGAACATGTAATGGAGCATCAAGCAGATCACAGTTATGAGATATGGCCATGGCCCTGGAGGACTGGTGGGCATTACTCCTATACCAGCTGCCATGAAGAGATGGGCACTTAGTTTACAACACTGCAGCCAGCTTGTTAAGGATTTTGTTGAAATGAAAGAAAACTATAATCAGGTACATGTTATTTCACACAAGGATGAGTTGAATACTCGCAAACATGCTGATGAAACTGATGGAAAGAAAATCAGTGAGAAGCTGTCATCTTTCATTGATCCTTTGAGTCCAGATGAACATCAAGATGGACTTGTCAACATAGCTTCTGGGGTAGTGAGATATGTCCAAATGAATGTTGATGAGCAGTTGCCATCGGAAATGAACACATGGTAGAATTTCATGAATCATGGCTGGCAGGGTTCCATAATCCGATTCGAACCAGAGTTAAAACACTGCCTGACACTAAGAAGAGTGTTACTATTGGTCCATCATCCACATATGACAATGCTTTGATATACTGCAGAGTAGTGGGTATTTTGACAACAAGAGACATTGCTTTGATGCATGTATTTAACTATGAACTTGCTCCAGTCCCAACATCAGTGTTTGATGACAGTGGTTTTATGAGAATAACAAAGACAAAATCAGTATTTAACAGGAATCTAC
>NC_087200.1:48396788-48414288 GCF_015104395.2 Macrobrachium nipponense
CTTTCTAAGAAATAGAAAGACGAAAGGTAAATGAAGATGATATCCAAGAAAGAAACATCTAGTACACTTACTATTGATGAAAAAAAGCTATTAAAAAGATGCATTAAAATCACCGGGGCATTGAAGATATAAGCATATATTGACAAGTATCATTTCCATCTTTCTTTGACGATGTAGCCGTCTCAGAACAGCGTAATGCTCTCGTAACGACAATTAAAATAAAGAGAACAAAAAATAATCTATTTGCATGTATTTACTTTAACGGCATAACGCTGAAACCTTTGAACGTATTGACCTAAAACTACACCGGACTTTCAGTGTTTGAGGGATACATGAAAAGTCAAGACGAGTGTCGCAATATAAGAAAGACACCGTAGAGTGACCAAGAAATTACAACTCCAGAAAATATAAACGATTACGTAATGGAAAGGTGGCGTCAGAAAACAGAATGCATTAGGAAACTGTGGATAACAAGCATCCAAAGTATAGACATTGCAAGTTCATAACCTTTTATGATAGCGTACATACTGCATTAATATTGCTTTATGAGAGGGTGCATACTGCATAAATGATATTTTATATTGTGGATGCTGCAATACTATCACTTGATGACAGCGTACATACTACATAAATCATTCATGATCGCGTCCATGCAGCTATAATTTACGATATCATGCATACTATACTGATAAGGTCTTTCGAGAGCGTATATATTACATTAATGACATGTCATGACAACGTACACACCGTAAGGTGCAGCTTACTGTGAGGCTCAATTCAGTTGGAATTTCCAGAAGACAACAAAAAAGTATTCAGTTTCAAATCCTGGGATTCGTCGGAAGAATAAGAAAGAAGAAGAATACTCAGAATGTGCACGGTCCAAGAATATGATAAACACACTCGTTACATAACCTCTTGTGACTGCCACAGCCCCTCGACCATCAAGTTTGCAACGCCGACACTTTTGCCTGAACTAGACCCCGCGGAATCGCAAGATTCATATTCCGAAAACTCTTTGAATAAACCGGGAGGTAAAAGAATAAATTACGTCAGAAATCCATGTCCTCTACTTCCCTTGTAAATGCTTAAACCTTCCCCCACTGAATCTGCAGAATTACATTTGGCTTTCGGTCGGATTAAGCTGAGGACAAAGAAACGTGGCTACACTTCTCGCTTTGTATTACAAAATTATCACGGTGATGTGTTTATTCGCGATTCCCCACTTGTGATTTGTTTAGGCTATTCTTTGACTTTCCGGCAGTCGGGGAGTTTTCCATTCATTATGTATATCAAAAAACGTATGTGTGAGTGTATATATATATATATATATATATATATATATATATATATATATATATATATACATATATATATCTATATCTATATATATATATAGATATAGATATATATATGTATATATATATATATATATATATATATATATATATATATATATATATATATATATATATATATGTGTGTGTGTGTGTGTGTGTGTGTGTGTGTATAACTTTTTATTACGTACGATTGTGACAAATTTGGGAGAACAATACTGGGGAACGGTCGACAACTCAGCCTGTAGGAGGTTACAGCGTCTGAACCCAAAATTATACTTCGTGACCTTTAGAAAGGTCCTACAGACTTCAGCTTTTCGTAATATCGCGGTTGGATCTAGGTGACCCATCCTCTTTAACCTTACAAATGCTGATAGGAGATGATCTGGAAAAATGAACTTCGTTCTTCGACTATCCTAAACGTGTGAATGGCTTTTCGAAGACGGTCTGTTTTTGTTCAATGATCTCAAAGGAGGCATAACTTTGCGAGTGTGGCCTAGGAAACCGTAATGATTCATATTATTTCATATCGAGTCTGTTTCCATATTCATGTTTACGTTGCCCATCCTCCAATTTAAAAATTGGGCATCACAGTTGTAATGCCTGTCTCTGATTGTCTTATCATATCCAATCACGGAGTACTTTTAATAGAGTAAACATGAAGTTTTTTTCCACGTGGAAATATATTCATGACGAAAGCAATGTTTTTACACTATTGCTGATGGATCTTTATTGCGCAGAAAAAGTTATAGTTTTCATTTTCTTTATATTCTTCTGCCATCTACTCCTAGTGTGCTTTAGAAAAATTACATGTAAATTCTCTTCATTATTATTCTTTACCTGCGATTTTTATCATTAAGAAAATCATATCAAGCACCTGTTTAAAATTTCCTTATTAATGAACGATATTGTTAATTTGATTTTTATATACTCTGCCAGTGCTTTTTAGCACTTATTGATTAAAGTGCTAAAGTGTTATATTTAACACTACAATATCTTCCGCCCAATATTAGTGTTATTAGTTCTTAATTCGACATCTAGGGAAACTTTAAAATATCACTTCCCTTTCAAGTTTAAATCATCACTGTATTTATAGCACTCATTTAAAGTTATATTTCACTTTTGAAATCTTCTTCCTGTGACATCTATCCTCCTTAAAGCCTCCATTTTCCATTTTTAATTTTCAGTGTATTTTTAAGATATCACGTTTCCTCCATTTCTGAATTCTGAATATTCTGCTTTTGGTGTGTAGCTCCCATTAAAAGTATTACTACCATTTCCTCTCTCATTTTAAATGTCCCGCCTGTGCGGTTTCTAGCACACGTTAAAAACGCTACCATCCATGCAGGCAGAAAGGGAATCACAGAGAGCTTCTGTCCTTCTGATATTCCTTCAGATGATTCGGACGATAATGAAAGGTGTCGGTCTGTCAATTGCTGATGCATTGTCTCGCCTCCCTTCGTAAAAGGTTTATCCTTTTGCGGACTTTCCCAGGCTGTAGTATAAAAATCCCTTCCGGACTTTTTTTCCCCCTTTTTTTTATTTCCTCTTTCAGTAATTATTACTCGCCATTTTTCCATCGTTGTTCGTCAAAATCGCGGATGCGACTGAACCCACGGAAATAAAGTGGGGTGTAGTACTTGCCTGTTTCAGTGGTATTCAATTATTTCGCAGCGTGGATTTCATAAATTGTAAAAAAAAAAAAAAAAAAAAAAAAACAATCAGTGAAAATTGTGTATCTGCCAGCAAAAGGATTTTATAGGTCAAAGGTAAAACCGAGCAGACATCATTAATCAGAAAAAGGTATCAGTAAAAAATTAATACTGATTTTTAAATTTTTTCTGTATGCTAAAAGTACAAATGAATTTGTTTTTAAAAATGTAAATGTGTAACAGGGCGGAGAACTAATATCCTGGCATTATCTGCGTAGAGGGAAATTTTGCCTGACCTGCATTATTTTAAAGCAGAGAGAGAGAGAGAGAGAGAGAGAGAGAGAGAGAGAGAGAGAGAGAGAGAGACCACCCCCTGTACCTGCTGGTTTTTATTTTAAAACTATTCTTACCCTTCTTTGGATTTTCGTATTAAATGCAAACATAGAAATACAGAAATGAAACCTATCTCCTTTGTCCTTCCAGCCTTTTACCACGTCACACTCCCATCCCCCATCTTATCACCTAACCTTCTTTGACGACCATTCCATCAAAACAATTGTCCTGTTTAAAGTTTAAAAATAATTGTAGATTTCTAACAAGAGGACTTCGCTGTAATGGAGCATCGAGATGGAATTGAGAGATCTTGCCCCAATTATCACCCTGTCCTTACGCATAGAATTTGTATAATATAGTCCTTAACATCTTAATAAAGACAACTCTCAGCGATATCAGATCATTACATAATGACTTGCAGCCATTTTCAGCTAGATACTTTTCATATTGTCACCTAGATCGGTGACAATATGAAAAGCTATAAGGACTCCCATCGATTAGGTTGAATTGTTAAGAGAAGAATCAAAGAAAGACTTTTTTTTAAAATATTTGGATCAAATGTTTATAAAGCATGAGGCGAAGCCTGGTCTAGATATATATATCCTCTAGGAAGGGAGAACTGCATAATCCAAAGAGACCCGCGAGTTGTCTTTCTGCAAAGACAAAGGAAATTGAAAGTTCTATGATCGATGTAGTTGAATACAAAGTGCGCTCTTGAATGAAGGCTAAAATACCGAAAGGTCGAACAAAGAATGAAAGGTAATTAGAATCTGAAAACCAACAAACTAATAAAAACCTTGTAATTTCTGACCAAAGTGCATCGTTAGGTAATCAGTATGTTATATTGTTGGATATAGGTGCCGCTTAGATCAAGAAAGTTAGCGGTATCGTTTATCTTGTGGCTCTAATTTGAGAATTATTATGCTGATAGACATTATCTATTTTCTTCAGGGGATGTAAGAGATGCATTTAATCTGGTATGATATTAAGGGAATAAAAAAAATTCCTTCTCATAATATTATAGGCACAAATGTAAAAATTACAGGGGGCTAATGGCCTCCTCAAAGCAAAAGCATCACACATTCATTACATCCCTTGAAGAAAATAGTTGGCGTCTATGAGAATGATATTCATCTGCACACTGGACCCCGAACCAGAACCACAAAAATAAACAGTACAACTACCTCCTCTGACCTCAGCTACACCAATCTCTGACTTTACAAAATATTAATTATTATCAAGCATCTGCTCTTTATTACCATTTTGATCCAGACACCCAGACATTATTAGTCGTCACCTCAGGCACGCTGACAGAATCAGAGAACGGGTAGTCATTAAAATGAATATAGAGAACATTAGCAAAATTTAAATCTACAGTTGTCTGTTATTAGAACAACCATCGACTCTCTTATCAGTACGGTCTTCCCACCAGCCATCGAAGGTCAAATTGCTCGACTTAGGTAATGTGTTGTGAAACTCTAATTGATAAACTTAGGCTACCTCCTGACCTTTATAAAACTATGAAGCATCTCGTCTAGACACAAACTTCATGAAATTTCATACTTCAAAATCCAAGAGGTTTTTATTCCAACATGCCCATTAAAACAAATAAGCTTTACTATTGAATTCCACCAAGAAACTGAAACTGTCATAAGAACCTCTCTGTCCCAAATGATTCTTACGCCATAACCCAGTTGACATGACTCAACCATAGTATCATAATTATTTTGTTCTTACTGCCTGCCACTAACCGCCGTCTTATTCATCTTAGATTAACCAGTCAGCATATTTGAGCAAATATTATAGAAATTCCTGGACATGTTGCCGAATAGACCAACATGAAAAGCAATAGATCATTTCGACACTCGATCTGGCACCTTATAGTTACTTTCGAAGTCAATTCTAACAACATTGCTATCAATAACCATAACAAATGATGACAAATTCAAACGTACACAAGCTAATCCCCGCCCCGGGCTGGTTGTAGCTACCGGTCTACAATTAATTTACCGGTATGTAATCTGTGTGTGTGTGTGTGTGTGCGTGTGTGTGTGCTACTTAATACAGATGCTGGCATATTTGGTGTAGTTTTTCAATAAATGTACTTGTATTTTTAAGCATTCCTGCATATCCACACACACATACATATATATATATATATATATATATATATATATAGATATATATATATATATATATATAGTTATAAATTTTTATATATTATATATATATATATATTAGGGTTGTGCCTTGTATGATAAGCGCCCTATGAGGTAATGTTTTAGACTTGCGATAATCTATACGCTAAGTCGGTTGGTATTGCACTTCCATCTTCAATGGAGTGTCTGGGGTTTTGTAGATCACTTACGAAGTCGGTATTATCTTTACGACGATGTGTTAAACTCATGGTGATGATCAGATATGATTGTACAAGTCTTCTAATAACAATAGCTTGATCGCTTCTGCCATGATGATGGCTAATCCTATTCCTCTACATGATAAAGCTTAGGTAAAGAGGTACAGGTCTTCTAATGACGATAGCTAACACTGTTCTCCTCCCTGTCTACCATCTCTGTTACAAGTTATGAAGGAACAGACAGTAGTTCGAACATATGAACATACAATCCAAATGACATAGTTCATACGAACACAACAATCAAAATGAGACACGCTACAGATCACGTAGGCGGTAGTTGTCTCAAGCAGGGAGCTTGGACTAATGTTTATATACAATTGAATGACTACAGGTGACGGCATGTTATCTTAGCCTACTTTTATTGTATACGTCATCTTTAGCGTCTCTAGTCTGATCACATTCCTGCAAGCAATCTGGTTGACCTCTTTAGTTTTAGACTTTTATATATAGGGACTAACATTCCAGATTCTTATTATGTAAACACTTACATTAGCTCGGTCAGCTACCAAAACCAACCACTGAATATTACTCAAACTTGACTTGCATTTGACTTATAGGAGTGTGATACAACACTATGTGAATATATATAATAAAGTAAATAAAAATTCATGGTGTACATGAATTGATTCAAGTAATAAAATAAAATATAAAACAATGATATTGGTAAATAATAGTGATCACATGAATATATATGATACAGTTTTTGCACTTCATCTCATTAAGATACATATGCTACAGAAAATACTAATGTACTCTGATAATTGCATAAAATGAAGATTAACATGATAAAAATCATATTTTAACTGATAAAAAAGTTCATATATGAATTGATAAAATTATTAATGTTTATGCTGATTGATTCGTTGATTTTTATGCTAAATGTTATATATCTGATTCATTAATCAATATACTAACTCATATATAACTGCAGATATTGGTAAGATAAAATGTAACGGAATGATTTTTTTATAGGGTACCTGAATTGTTTTTGTTTATACATATGTATATGGATCCATATAATTATGATTAAGATATGTGCACTTTAAAATAGATTCCTATTGCGTACACGCAAAGATATATTTAGATTCTGTTATTTATGATCATTTATATAATATAGGTTCCTATTGCGTACACGCAAAGATATATTTAGATTCTTGTTATTTATGATCAATTATATATAGGATACATGATACTTATATATATAGGATACATGACCGAGGTTATACTACTTCACTTTTAACTAGCGTTCGAACAACTTTTCGTCCATTACACAGTTCCAGACAACCACCTATAGCCAATGAAACGGCCTTTTTCAATGGTTAAAACAAGGGGAAAATTGTCCTGGGCGGGTCCAACATTCTATATTGCGCTCATACTTATTCTCTGCATCCTAAGCTACACGATTACGTTCGCGATGAATAGATCATCCCAGCACGAGTCCTTCGCCAGCAAAGTAGAGTTGAATATCCTTCGGGTTGGTAATTGTCGGAAGTATGTCCCTTTTGTAGTCGAATTCCGACAGCCGCTGGAGCGTTCTGCATGAAAACGAGATTAACGACGAGATACGGTGTCGGTCGAAGAAGTCCATGAAATTCCTTTCACATTGTAGGCGGTTGTTACTTGACTGTAGTCGTCCGCTGCGACGAACGATTTTTTGAAGTTGCAATGTGAAACTCTCATACTGCAGGATACTGTAACCAGGTTCCATTAATCAGCCTGCAAGTGAAATTATACTTGTCACAAGGGCAAAGTATATTCAGACAACATCCAAATACAGGGGAGGGAAGAGAGCCATTTAGACCAGACTTAACCCACATGAATTCGCTGATATTTTGGAATTCAAAAGAGTCCGCTGTACAAACTTTTTTATCCATGGCATTAACAATGAGTGAACCTATCCAAGGTCTATGATGACTGTAAAAAATATCCATAATTATAACAAATAAATAGATATCAATACAAATCCCAAAGAAAATTCGATATTACTGGTAGTAAGTTACTAGACAAAAGAAGTGGAAAACGGAGCTATTTGTAAGATTGCCAGGCAAACATAAGAGTCAAAGAGAAGATTAATCATGATTCTATGTGCCCTAACAAAAGTTTCATATTCAATTTTCTCGTGCGCATCCTCTGAGGTTAACTTTTAAAACATTATTAATAGGTAGGAGATGCTACGAAAAAACCCTACTATGTAACTAATTTCTATATAAACTTTGGGTTTTTCAAGAAAATGTGACATTTTCCCATGAATGTTTTACTTGAATTGTAATAGGCTAATGTTGCAAGTAAATATTTCTATATACATATCTTGATACTTCTAAATGTCTATGAGGTTCAGAAAAAAAAATTAATTCATTTTGTTGTTATAGAAACTTCTATTTGCTTATATTGTTCATTTTTAATTTTAAAATGATTACAAGTCCTTAACTAATTGCATTACACACACGGATAAGAATATGTTATGTGGCCTGTCATGTGACCTATGAACCACATGTGAAGTTCATGAACTATGCATTCCTTTCTCCAGTCAATCTGCTTTTGCAAGCAGAGACGACACACAGATGAAGCCTGTGTAAGCAGATTATTGAGGTTAAAAGGAACAAATGCTGATACGGCAATGATGACGTCGTCACTTGGCAGAGATTGCTCTCAGCCAGCTAAGAGTTACGTTACTTGCTATAATAAATACGACTTTAGGATAAATTTTTTGTTTTTTAATACTCGACCCACATGAGAAGAATGTCTGAAAAAAAAACAGTACCAAAATTTGAACAATATATTAGTTTCATGTTGGAAAACTGCATAATTGTAATTATGTTAAATTAAATATCCTTTTTTATTCAAACTATATGAAAAAGGTTTCCATACAAATTCTATATATATTATTAGCCCTGTATAAGATTCATATAGGATTATTTCATAGATAACATTTTCACTTCTAGACTTCCTGACTTTAAAATCTCTTTTATTTTATTTTAATTTATTTTATTTATTTATTTTTATTTATTTTAATTTTTTTTTTCATTGACTACGAATATAAATCACCGGGACAGACAATATGTCAGTAGATTTTGGATATGTTTGTTTGAACTTTAAGCTTATTTGTCATTACTAAAGCGTTAAGTTAGAGTTCAAATCTTTACGCATATATATTTGGATATTTAATTATCTATGGTTACGTTTTGCTTATTGATTTTATCGTGATTCCTTTTTTATTATAATTTGTAACCCTTCCGACTTCTTACGGAGTGTATTATATTGACTCCACTTGTATCCATATTTATTTTATTTTTTTATATTTATTTATTTATATATATATTTTTTTATATATATTTGATAAATTAATGGTTGGCTTGAATATGTGGAAAAGTGTTCTAGCGGCGTACCGTATAAGGCTACTTGCGGCATCAATTCTATAGATACAAGATATAAATGATAAACGTATTTAAAACCGCGAGAACCGCTATAATCCAGTTCGGATCCAACATCACGAGTTGTAACTCGTAAGACATTGACACTTCCTATTTAATTATCCGTTATTCTACCAAACCGATTGACTCTGGGTGATAAAATATATTATTGGTTTTCTTAATGGAAAGGAATTCACACAACGTGTTAAGGAGATTATTATTGATTTACACCACCCGAGTCAGATTATCATGTGTTGAATTCCATGTTTACTGATTTAGCACTCATAAATATTCCTAACGCACTCAATTGCGGTGTTTGTTTTTAGTGCTATTAATTCTATATATGTGTCAAGGAACTATTAACACTAAGAAGTGTTTATTGCCCTCTGTCAGACTCGTAATTCTGTTAATAATTCTAAGTATATTCTTTCAAGGATTGATTTGGCACAGGATAGGCCCTTAAACTGACAGGTGTCTTAGTGTATCCCTTGTTTTCATGACACGTGTTACAATTAGTTATGTGCTTTTTATATCTGTAAGCATTGTAGGCCAGTAAAATAGTGATTTGGCTTTCTGTGACATAGTAGGAAACCCTGGATGACGGAATGCAACCAGTTTATGACGATTGGTATGAAAGAGATTATTACTAATACCTGGTCGTTAGTCATCTGCTGTGTTCTTCGGGTTTTTCCTCGTCACAGACCTACATATAATATTACATTTGATTACATTATTCTGATACACATACTTTAAATATACTTTGCTTTAGGGTTTCCGCTCGAAGTGTTTATTGTTTTTGCCTAGCCACTGACCCTGTTTCCGTTTTCGAAGTGTTTATTGTTTGGTGTTTATTGCTGCTGACTCTGTTTCCGTTCGAAGTGTTTATTGTTTGGGTTATGTCTGTTGACTCTTGCTTTGTTCAGTTTGTAACAGTTCTGCGCTCCAACCCAGATATTCAATGATCGCGATCTCTTGGTTAAGGAATTTTCTGTTTAGATACGGTTTTAACAATAGGTACGGATGTTTCTATAATTTTTAGTCTAATTAATGGTTCTTTGCGGTTTATGGTGCGGGATTGCGGGATAATGCGTCAGCTATGATATTTGCTTTCCCAGGTAGATATCTTATCTTGGCTCCAAAGACCTGAATGATCATTTGTCACCGAGTTCATTTTGGACTGTGATTAAAGCCTTTGAAAAACTCGGTAAAGGACTCATGTTCAGTAAGGACTTTATCAGGATAGCCATAGATTATGAACTTAAATGTACTAGTGATAAAGATACTTAGCCCTTCCTTGCCTATTACTGCATATTTACTTTCAGAGGGCTTTAGTTTACGTGAATAAAAAGCTATAGGGAAGAACTGTTTATCATATTACTGAAGTAGTATCCCTCTTACCCCTTGGTCTGAGGCGTCTGTTGCAATAAAAAAAAATTCCTTATTTAAATCAGGGATTTTTAAGTTAGGTAAGCTGCATTTTCCGCTTTTAAGATATCGAACGCCTGTTGATGCTTTTCAGACCATAATAAA
Source organism: Macrobrachium nipponense (assembly GCF_015104395.2). Lineage (NCBI taxonomy): Eukaryota > Metazoa > Arthropoda > Malacostraca > Decapoda > Palaemonidae > Macrobrachium > Macrobrachium nipponense. The sequence continues at coordinate 48,407,464 of NC_087200.1, forward strand.
TCTACGCTCTTCTTCGTAAGATCTGTTAAAGGAGCTGTTCATGATTGAAGAGTTACATATTTACATACGATTGTAATACCACTACAGCGCAAAAGTGCTGTATCCCCCTTTTACGTTAATAAGTACCGGAAAGTTATGAATAGCCGACACCTACCATGGACTACTTTTAAGACCTTGACTAGACACATAAAACCTAGATAAACATGTTCGGTTTTTTTAAAAACTCACATTTAGATATTTTACTCTGAGATTATTTGTCTTTGTCTCTGTAGCACTAGCTCTAGTTTACGTGAATGTACTTCTAAGGTATTAGAAAAGATTATAAGGATCATCCATATAGGCATGTAGGTTATCCCCTAAAAGTCTCCAAACACTATATTGTAATTGGGGCGCAACGTAAGCCGGAGGCATACGTAAAATTGATAATGTCCCTGAGTGTGCTGAAAACGGTGTATGAGGTACAATCACTTAGGTAATGGTATCTGGTAAAAGCTTTTAAGTAAGTCCAAATTGGTGAAAAAAAAATTTATTCTAACCTAACAGAGATAAGATGTCGTCGGTACATGGCACTGGAAACTATCGGAGTCGTTTCCTTGTTTAAGCGTCAGAAAATCTACGCAGATACGCCAAGTCCGATCTTTTATGGCAAGACGTTTGAGGAAAGAAATTATAATGGGTCTTATTTGATTTCCTAATGACTCCAATTACTAACATATTTCAACTTCGTCATTTATCCTCTATTTTCGAATTGCAGTGAGAGTCTATACGAAGCTACGTATATAGCTTTAGGTTTGTCCCTTAGACCGTATTTTGTGTTAAATTACATCCGTTTTTCCCAGAGATCACTCGCTAGTGGAGAAACTTCCTGGTATTCAGGTAAAAGATAAAAAAAAATTTCTGCTGAATCACCTCTGCTTGAATGACTTTACGGATATTACTTTAGATAGATTATCAGAGAGATTCATCCACGACTGGTTGGCGGGATTAAAAATTAGCAACAATAAAAAATGCGATATTTATAACTTCCGTATCCACGATATGTATACTTTTAGGGCTTTGTTAGCGGAAATCGTTATATTTCAGAGTGTCGGGAAGGATTAAAATTCATTTCCCAGCAAAGTCTTTTTACACGCACTGTCTAAGACATTCGAGGGTGCATGCTTCTCGAGATTTTGCGTTGCAAACTACGACTGCGGTTGTGGAGAATTCGTTGGGTCATTTGAACAATGTTACGATTTATGAGACAAATGTAATTGTTCCTTTATATAAAGTTATTATTTGATTAATTGTGTCTTTTTTGTTCAAACTGATTTTGATATGTTTGAAGGTTTTATAGGATTTCCCTTTGATAAACACGCCTTATTTTGCAGGATGTAAGATAATATTTTGTATACCCTAGATGAATCTTACAATTACACTAGATACAGATCAATGTTTTTTTATAACTATAGATGGTATCTGTAAACGCTCGCTTATCCGACTTCTCATTAGGGAAGTTCGAACAACAGACGGTGAGTCGTAAATACTGGTAATTAATTGTACTAAAGGAATAAATAAGATATTCTAATTTTTGTTTTTTACGGCGCGTACAGTCTGGCTTAATCCACCACTACTCATAATACTTATGTATTAAAAAAAAACAAAAAAGAACCTGCTCTGATTACTTTATACGGTCGTGTGATGCATAGGGTAAATTCCTTTTTAATTTTAAAAAGGTATTTGGGATGTATGATCTAACATCGCTTTTCCCCACTCTGGCTAGAGTCGCTTATTGTGTGGAATTTGCTTTCTTTTGCTTTGAAAACTCGGCAGATTTAACTGACCTTGACCGCTTGACTAGGTTGGCACAGTCACCGAGTTTGCTTGTTTGATTCTGAACGGGCTACTGTTTCTATTTCTTTTTGTAATAATTAGGATCCTTCTCTTTATTACCATCGGCAACGTATTGTGTGTTTTTAGCATTATGTTGCTGGTACGTATAAAGCAATGAATGACGAACTATTAGGAATGGAGCGATTACTAATAAGACAAGTTATCACTACTGCATACAATATTAACTGTTTGTACTTCATTCTTTGCTAAAATTTGAAATAGTGAGGATCCTGGTCAGCGCATTTAGCCTGATGAAAGTTTTTTACAGACATGTTATTCCTTGCAATCCAGCCATATTTTTAAAGTTAAGTTGAGTCATTGAGGTTCGATATTTTATATAACTCAAAAAACTCAAGGCTAAAACTGCGATCGGGACTTGCAAAGGAGCATTTATTGTCATGACCCGAAATAGTGTTACCTCTAATTGATATAGATTTGTACTGGTGTTCAACTTGTTTTTTTGTGTGTTTTCTAATCACTACGGTGCTTAACGACCCTATCCATGCATCTGTATAAATACAGACGTCCACTGCGTAAACGCATATTCACTGTTTAATATGATTTGTTACGTAAGGGATTAATAATCACCCAAAATGATAAAATTAACATAGTATATGATTATGATATTTCAGTAGAACTTCTGGAAACAGACACTCAAAGATAAAAACTCGCAGTAGCGAAATCTCAATGATGTTGATAATTTCTGTAAAAAAGTAAGATTAAGAATGTCTCGTACTTCAGCCACAGGAATAACGAAATTCGACCTGCAAAGGAAACACTCAAAGTTACTCCAAATTAATAAAAAAATTGTACTTAGCTTGCTTTTGTGGGAAGTCACGGTGTTCCGATAACGACACACGGCCTTGGTCCTCCTTCTCTATTTAGCGGATGACCTGGTTTGGCTTCAGTTTCCCCCGTGCACGTTGTTTCGATGATTCGAGCCCTTGAAAATCCGATGCTGCAGACGCGTTCGGTTTGTTTCTTGCAGTGCCGGAAACGCTCACTAACGATGTTTTCTTGAATGATTCTAATGAGAGACGAAGTTTCCGTTTGCCGTAGGAAAAGGACACGTCGGTTTGTTTCTTGAAGTTATTCACTAAACGATGATACTAAGTTGGTTGAAGAATCTGTTGCTTTCGTCGTCGTTGAAGAGTTCTTATTGTTTTCTGAAGTCGCTCACTAACGATGATACTAGGTTGCTTGAAGAATCTGCTGCTTCCGTCGTCGTGACTTCTTATGATACATGATTTATTATTCTGTTTTTCTTCGTAGGACGTTGTAGAGTTTCTTCTGGTACGCTGCCACCAATATTAGGGCTTGTGCCTTGTATGATAAGGCGCCCTATGAGGTAATGTTAGACTTGCGATAATCTATAGACGCTAAGTCGGTTGTATTGCACTTCCATCTTCAATGGAGTGTCTGGGTTTTGTTTTGTAGATCACTTACGAAGTCGGTATTATCTTTACGACGATGTGTTTAACTCATGGTTCGGTGAGGTTCTTGTAGAAAACATAAGTATAAAAAATTATATATTCTTCTGAAGTTTTACATGGTGAAGATCAGATATGATTGTACAAGTCTTCTAATAACGATAGCTTGATCGCTTCTGCCAATGATGATGGCTAATCCTATTCCTCTACATGATAAAGCTTAGGTAAAGAGGTACAGGGTCTTCTAATGACGATAGCTAAACACTGTTCTCCTGTCTACCAATCTCTGTTACAAGTTATGAAGGAACAGACAGTAGTTCGAACATATGAACATACAATCCAATGGACATAGTTTCATACGAACACACAATCAAAATGAGACACGTACAGATCACGTAGGCTGGTAGTTGTCTCAAGCAGGAGCTTGGACTAATGTTTATAAACAATTGAATGACTACAGGTGACGGCATGTTATCTTAGCCTACTTTATTGTATACGTCATCTTTAGCGTCTCTAGTCTGATCACATTCCTGCAAGCAATCTGGTTGACCTCTTTAGTTTTAGACTTTTATATATATGGACTAACATTCCATATTTTTATTATGTAAACACTTACAATCTATATATCATATATATATATATAATACTATATATATATATATATATATGTGGTGTGTGTGTGTGTGTGTGTGTGTGTGAATATGCAGGAATACTTAAAAATACCAGCACATTTATTCCGGGGCGGGGATTAGCTTGCCGGAGCTCTCCTGTGTAATTGTGAACTTGTCATCATTTGTTATGGTTATTGATAACAATGTTTGTCGAATTGATTTTCGGAAGTAAATATAAGGTGCCAGATCGAGTGTCGAAATACACACACACACACCATATGTATGTATATATATATATATATATATATATATATATATATATATATATATATATATATATATATGTATATATATATTGTGGGTGTGTGTGTACTTATGTATATTATGATCAGACCACAAGGCAATTTAAATATATTATATTGCCTTACTTGAGTAACTTGTAATACTTTGCAAGGCGAAATGTCATTAATGACACGCTCATTTAGTTACTAGTTGTCTTAGCGACAATGAGATGGTTCCAGTGATTTAAATATAGAATGTAGCTTTCAAATGATTTATTGCGATCTGCTTTTTTCAATTGCGTCAACGATAGTTAACTTTTAGGATTTAATTCAAAGCCAGAAAGTCGGAACCACTTACGTTTTCCTCATATATTCTTGGTGCAAGGTATATATAGTATATATATATATAGTATATATATATATATATATATATATATATATATATATTTATATATATATATATATATATATATATATATAATAGCTTTAAGTATAACGCTGCTTACTTGTTTTAGTAAATTCAGATACTAAGGTGATTTAGCTACAATATGTATTTCATTGCAATATAATGCTAAACTTGCATAATTCGTTCATTAAGTTGATGTTTCTCCGTGTCAGCAAGATCACATCCTTTAACAGAATTCTGCTTTTCAATCAAGGAAAATAAAATCAGAATTCTCATTTTCTAAAATTCCTCCGGATTACCCCTCTCCCCACCCCAACCCCAAGTCTTTCCTCCTATTCTTCCCACAACCTTTCATCTACCTCCCCAAGTTCTCTAAATCTTCCATCCTTTTCCCTTTCCGTATCTTTGTTTTTCCCTCCCTTCATTCTTCCCGGTTCCCATTTCCTCTCCCGTAATCGCGCGTAATTTGTGGACCCCCGCCCACTACCACCCGTTTCAGCCGCCCATTCATCTCACACCCGAAGCTCTCCTCCTCCAAACTGCTTCTCCTCATTTCCTGAGAAACTTCGTCTTCCTGTCGTGGATCTGGGGTCGGGAAAGGGTCGGGGGATTGGCCAGAACAAAGTCGTCCCCATGACGTTATCAGGGAGAGGGAAGATACCGAGCCTTGCATCGCTAGGGTGCCTCGTTGTTGAACGCTCGGTTTGTGTCGATTGGCGAAAGTGCGTAATCACTCATTTGTAACACGGTATGCTCGGATTGTGGGCTGTTTAGTTAGTATATCTTTCCCGTCGGTGACTAGCTTCGGAATTCGTTATAAGTTTTTGTATTTGCTAACTCTTGCAATCGTTCACCCCTTAAGATATAGACCTACCGCTTTCTTTATATGTTTTTGTATTTCTTAATGTTTAGAGGCCTTCGTCCTTTGAGAGCTAAACCTATCGCTTCATTCCGCTACCTTCCACTTCCTTTTTCTTGGGAGTTTGTTCCCTGAAAACAGTAGTATAATGACTTCCAAATTATGACAGTAAGAAGATACACATGAAGATATTACTTTGGTGGCTGGAGGCATAAAGTTGCTCATGGTCATAAGTGCCTTAATTCTAAATATCAAGACAACATCACCCTAGATATATCGTTACTACTAACAGATTCAGAGCCGATGGAAAGCTGTTTTTCGGCAATAACGTTTTATCAAAGCATCGGATAAAGGTGAAAGTTGGCAAGTGCATATTTTTTAACCCTACCTAATTTTTTCAATTATTATTTTTTTCCTATATTCAACAGATCTAATACGTATCAGAACAAAAGTCAGTTTTCAATACCAGAGTCATCAAAATAGCAGGTAATGATTTTGAAGGCAGTAGTGACGTTACAATGACGTCATGATGCTCCACCCACACTGAGGAGAAGTTTACATATGGGGAAAATGTCTCTTGACTGTGGCCTTGCCCACTTGCCGATGACATATTCATTAAATTATATTAGGCCCATCCTACGCTTCAACGATATCATTGATGACTAGCAGGACTTTTGTCATCGTCCACTTGATTGCATTATCATTTTCAATAATTTTTTATTATTATTATTATTATTATTATTATTATTATTATTATTATTATTATTATTATTATGTACAGGATTCATCGCAACTTCCACAGTAGCTGCTTGGAATTCTTCCATTTTCTTGATATTCGTAATGTTTCTATTTTACAAATAAGACAATCCGGGTTGTTTTCCTCAGGTTTCGACACTATAGCCTTCTCGAGATGTGTGTTACCAAATAACTATTACCCACTATAGAAATAGCTATCTATTCATGGGTTTTCTCGTTCTTGCTACGAGTCTTGCTTGTATACAAAGTGGCAAGCCGTAGCACAAAAGCAGTCTTGCAACCACGGGGACAACTCCATATTCTGGTGGCCATTCTCGAATTTGTTGAAGCCTCCTATGCACTCCAGAGCCCATGAAATAATTTTTCGTAAACAGTTTTTAAACAGACGTATGGATTCCCATGCTAATATAGCACTGAGTGTTTCTACCATGCTCCTAATTTATGGTAGCACACTGAATTGACAGATGTGCTTAATTAATCCTTTTTACTCTTAGAAACAAGACCAACTTCTTGCCTTACTCAGACCGTTTCGATTTATGAATTGATTATGCAGCTATCAACGAAATCCTCAGTGACAAACGGGTTCAAGTAAATATGAAAGAGAATGCTT
>NC_087200.1:48424288-48426788 GCF_015104395.2 Macrobrachium nipponense
AATTTTCTGTCAATATTTGACCCAATTTTGAGATGGAGGGTGAAGATAAGGCACTGCTCTGTATCTTAGATGCAGGGAGAAGGTATATATATATATATATATATATATATATATATATATATATATATATATATAATATATATATATATATATATATAATATATATATGTGTGTGTGTGTGTGTGTGTGTGTGTGTGTGTGTGTGTGTTTGGCCATATATAAGCACTAAGCTACAAATGTCCTTTGAAATCCAGTTCGCTCTACCTCGGATGTAATAATATTTCATATATGTTAATCATAGGGAAATTTTTTTAGTTGATAATAAGTTCGTCGTCTCGAAGGATCGAACCAAAGAATAGACAAGAACTAAGGACTGCAGTGATGTCTTAAACCGCACGGCCAACAAGGGAGGTATAAGCTGATACCGACTCCAACCTACAAATCACTGTCGAACTCAGGTATTTGTAATTACAATCGATATCAGCTCACCTCTACCATGTTAACAGTGTAGTGCGTATGCCGCACGTAGCCATATTACGAATGAATTTTATCACATCATCGTGATTCATATACAGCATTAAGCTACAAATGTCCTTTAATAGCCAGTTCACTCTACCTCAGTCAACATATATGAAACTATATCATTTCCAAGGTAGAGCGAATCGGATACTAAAGGACAATTGTAGCTTAATACTTGTATATGAATCGCGGTGATGTGCAGGATTAGCAGAAAGAGAGAAAAATCCTAAAAGGGAATAAGAAAGAAGAATGTACCAATGAATAAATAATCTAAATATTTAATGAAAGGCAAAAACTCGGGTCTATGGCTCCTCTAAATGGCCCAGGGGGTTTGGGTCCAGGTCCGGCAGGATAAATTGAGTGACTTGGGCCAGATCCCCGTCCCAAATGATTATCGATGGACATTTTAAGATTATACAGATTCAGGAGGAAGGAGGTTCTGTCACCCACCCATAAGAGCTTTGGGTAGAAAGTACTTAAAATTGGGCTTCAATAGACTCATTATTTTACATTTCTGCTTAAATTATAATTTCTACCTTTTAGATGATGGATTTAGGTCTAGTAACATTAATCTAAATCTGCTTAATAAAGGATATTTGTCTAAATACTGATTAAATGCTAATTGTGTGTGTGTGTGTGAGAGAGAGAGAGAGAGAGAGAGAGAGAGAGAGGTGGGGTGGGGGCTATACTTAAACGTGACATGTGTCTATGAGTTATGATATTAACAACCGAATTAAAACAGCTGTTAGTCTAAATAGTAATCGTATGCTAATAGTGTGTGTGTGTGTATGTGTATGTTTGTGTGTGTGTGTGTGTGTGAGAGAGAGAGAGAGATTGTTTGGAGATCTGTATTTAAATGAGACGTGTATCACGAATTAAAATGTTAGCAAAAAATGAATAAAACTCTTGCAATAAGCGCACTTTAATTACTACAGAATAGTCAAAACATGACCGAAAGACACACATTACAAAAGAAAAAGTGTAATCAATGAGAGAGAGCGCAATAAAATTCTTGAGTGTGGGATGGTTAAAAATATAATAAAACTATCCGTATATTCTAACCATACATTATAAATCATTCATCATCTTATAGTTTTCAAAGTAAATTCTAAGCAGTTTATCATGAAGCATAAAAACTATATCATATAGCTAGAAAACTGGAGCAGTGAAGAACTTTTCCACAAATTAATAAATGCATACTAGTAAATCTTTGAAGTGTTTGTACAAACCCTTGTAATACTGACCGTATACTAACTTAATAGACAAACCATGGTAATGATATTGAATACTATGTTGACTAGAGTAGTTTGATGAGTACTAGTAAAACCTTTGTGTGATATGAACCTCGTTTGGCGTAGTGTGCAGAAACACCTTTGTCTAAAAATAAATGTTCTCCCCTGTATTTCACATGTCTTTAGTCTTATTTCATCAATCATAATCCTACTATGAAAATTATCTGAAATTCTAAGTAACATTATACCATTAAAATTGTAACATTAATCTCCACCAACTTTGCATTTACATAATTGAACAGTTATTCCTCCAACCTATTTCCCTGGAACCTTTCCCCTCATCCATATCTGTCTTACAAACTCTGGCCAGCAACTCAAGCATCATATCACCACTGCACCACAACTTTTCAATCCCATCAACTCCTGGTCCCTTTAAATATTTCAATTTCATAATTTCCCTCCTTGTATCCTGCATAATCACTACCTCAAAAATTATCAGCGTTACATTAACCCTTCTGCTCTAGCATCATTCAACTCTGCCTCTCTTCTATCTGCCATGTTAAAGAAATCTTTGAAATACTCATTCATTCGGCCTTGGATTGCATTCTCTTCATACATCATCTTTATGTCTGCAATTATTATTTCGAGATATATGTTTTCATTAATCGTTCCCTTAAGCGCTTTGCTATCTTTTTCCCAATTAGTTATATTACTTCACTCTCTTTCTCCTTTCTTTCTGACACGTATGT
>NC_087200.1:48429288-48441788 GCF_015104395.2 Macrobrachium nipponense
CTGCTACGTAAAAAGACTGTTGAATAAAGGAGCAAGTACTGATTGATTGTTTGATTGTATCTTATATGGCGTTAAACTGATATTCAATGGTTATCAGGTTACTAATATATGGAAAAATAAAGGAAAATAATGCATTAATCATACAAATAGTTATTATCATAGAAGAACATGAACGTTTTTTAAAATAATGAACTTCAGTTCTCTTTTATCTAGGAAATGCAGAACACCGTATGGCTCCTTAAAGACTCCTTTATCAGTTCAGTGGTTTGTAAAATAACTTCAAAATTGTGGATAAGGTATGTCGCGGAAGACTTTTGTTAGATCTATCAATTTCTCATAATATGTTAAAACAAACAATAAATCCCTTTCCACACCAACGGTAGTAATTTTCATTACATGAAATTGTATCTTTATCATGTTTTATTTATTCCAAAAATTGTTTAGTTAATTATTATTATTATTATTATTATTATTATTATTATTATTATTATTATTATTATTATTATTATTATTCGCTGTAGAAAGAAAAGATCTATTTTAATAATATTTCCATAATTTTCCGATGTATTCCTCAGCTTCAACTGACATCCAGATATCTAATGATAAATTAACAACCGGTAACTTTCCTGACACTCAAGAGAATGTGAAATAAAGCTGAGCTGAAGAAACTGGAAGTTGGCAAAGGAAGGGGCGTAACTATAGCTGGTTCACGTAAGGTAGATTCTTGGATGAGCTGTATGCTTACAAGACGTTTGTTTGGTGGCTGCTTATTGGCTGGTACCAGGAGGTAGGCAGCTCCCAGCCAATCAGTGCCCGCCAAACAAACGTCTCGTAGGTATAGGGCTCACCCAAGAATCTACCTTAAGTGAACCAACTATAGGGTTACTGGCGCCCAGGGCAAGCACAGAAAATGGCACCCTTTGTCATGGAATAAATCTTAAGGATCCTGAATCTGTACCACAATGATTCAGTTGACACCATGAAGAACAAGCTATCATTATTTACTGCCAGAAGGTATACTGAGTTTACTAGTACAAGTTAATATTATTTATTACCAGAAGGTATGATCATGGAGTTTAGTGTTGCCAACATTATTTAGGGAGATACAAATGTTTTACCAACACTCTTCTGCACAAAAAATAAACAAAATAAAATCAAGATGTATTTTTAAAAAACACACACACACACTCAAAAACCAATACATAATCTTGAAGTTTTGAACTGAAAAACTGTGGAAATTAGCATTAATAAAAACAGGTTTAGATCAGATTTTTAAATGCAGTCAAGCTTCAGAGTGATGCAAACCATTGAATGAAACTATAGATATAATTTTAAATAGGATTTTTATCAATAACGGCACTCTGTTTTATGGTTTTAAAAGGTCTACTTTTAAACAATTTCTGGAACTTGCTGTGCAAGATTCTATGTTTGTTTTTAACCAGCAACTCTATTCGCAGGTCGATGGAGTTGCCATGGAATCACCTTTAGGTCCCATATTTACTAACTTTTTTATGTCGGACTTGGAAACAAAATTTTTAGATCAATTTGACTCTTCTGTTAAACCAGCTTATTATAGAAGATATGTAGATGACACTTATGCACTTTTTGAATATCCATGGCAATGTGCACAGTTTTTACAATACATTAATCAACGACACTCAAATATTCAGTTTACGATGGAAACGGAGAGCAATAACAGTTTACCATTCTTAGATATTAATGTTACAAGAATTAACTCTGAATTCTCCACAGCAGTTTATAGAAAAAATACATATACAGGACTAGCCGACAACTATTACGGTTCATGTTAAGAAACTTTTAAATTTAACACTATTTACACCCTAGTTCATAGAGCATTGAAATACTCTTCTAACTGGTATCTTTTTCATAATGAAATAGAATTTTTATTAAACTTTTCCCAGAGAAATTCCTATCCTAAAGATGTAGTTCTCAAAATCATTAACGCAGTATTAACCAAATTTCTCCAACCACCTATAGCCAATCTCAATGTTCCAAAACAGCTGGTTTTTGCATCCATCCCAGGAAATTCCATGCCTTCAACTCAAACTTATTTCAAACAATCCATGCAGAACAGGTTCATTTTTTAACTTTAAAGATCGCCTGTAGGTCTTCATGAGATAGGTGAGATATTGCGGTCACATGGGTTACAGTTTTCGTGCAGGTCAGAGACTTAAGCAACCAGAATTCTCATATATTCAAAATCATGCAGCAATATGTAGAATATAAGTCTTGAAACAGCACTTCTCCATTATTGGTTATACGAGGGACCCAGATCACTTAACTAACTTAGAGTCGTTACTCATTAAAAGACTGGTTCCTTCATTGACCAGTAACTCTACGGCTTCACCTTTGCATCTGGCATAGCTGTTGTCTTGTTTGGGACGCCAAATTTTGCCATTCCTTCTCTGTCTCTTACCCTGGATGGTTGGTGTTTTAGTTCTCTCTCTCTTGGTTCTTTTGCATTTTTTTTAAATATTTAACTTCAAACTTTTACAGTATTTTAATTTTGTAATATTTTTAGTGTTTATTGTGAATTCCTTTTATAATGTAATTGTTTTTATTTTCACAGACTGATGATGCACCGTGTTTTTTGTGTGCAAAATCTTTCTTAAATAAACTATGATATTCTATTAAGATGTATCATGAAACCCTATAAAATACTGTGATATTGCTGACTGGAGAACCTGTATATATATATCATATATATATATATATATATATATATATATATATATATATATATATATATATATATATATATATATATATTATATATATATATATATATATATATATATATATATATATATATATATCTATATATATATATCTATATACTATATATATATATATATATAAATATATATATATATATATATATATATATATATATATATATATATATATATATATATATATGAATATTTATCACATCACTGTGATTCATAAAAATCATTCGAGCTACAAATATCCTCTAACCTCGGAATTGATATATTTTCATATATGTACGAGGGGGAATGTTTTAGTTGATAATAATTTCGTACCCCCCATGATATTAAAGGACATTTGTAACTCGAATGATTTATATGAATCACGGTGATGTGATAAATATTCATAATAAGGCTGCGTGGGTCAAACGCTCGAATCGGCTACTATGGTGGAAGGGGTTCCATATTGATTCTAATTACAAATACAACGAGATCGACATTGATTTGAAATGGTCAGAATCGATATAAACCTTTAGCCTCTCTTGATAGCCGTTTCGGTAGCGTCCACTGTCCTATCCTGATGTCGTTCCCCGTCCAACTGGACGGTGGTCGATCCATGGGGGTACGAAATTATTATCAACTAAAAAATTCCCCCTCGGTACATATATGAAAATATATCAATTCCGAGGTAGAGCGAATTAGATATTAAAGGACATTTGTAGCTCGAATGATATATATATATCTATAATATATATATATATATATATTATATATATATATATATATATATGCAGAAGCCAGGTACTATGTCGTACCTCTAAGTAAATGGGGATACAATCCACAATGAAGTAAATTCCTCTTGTAGTTTAAAAAATATATTTCTTGTATAGGATTAAAGCTTTCGACCATCAACTGTGGTCTTGTTCACAAGACCACAGTTGATGGTCGAAAGCTTTAATCCTATACAAGAATATATTTTTTAAACTACAAGAGGAATTTACTTCATTGTGGATTGTATCCCCATATATTATATATATAATATATATATATATATATATATATATATATTATATATATATATAGATATATAGATATATATATATATATATATATATAATAGTATATATATATATATATATTATATATATATATACAGTATATATATATATATATATTATAGATATATATATATATATATATAACTATATATAATATATATATATATATATATATATATATATATATATATATATATATATATATATATATATATATATATATATGTCTAATAAAAGGAGCCCATAAAAACACCAAAATGTAGAGAGAAAAGTACTATATTTCAGAGACTGCTGTCTCTCTCTTCAGGTATATGAATGAGAAAAGTTTACAGAAAAGGTGGTATTTATACCAGAGATCCGTCCACAAGAAGTAAGCCGATTTAGGTCATCCCCACCTGATAATCTTCCTTTAGTCTTCTTAAGTGTTGGTTGAATGAAAACCTCGTCGATGACATCTGAAATCCACGCGCCTTTGAGATGTTCATTACCTGCTTCTCTTTTATTAAGGCCGATTCCATCATTTGACTCTTGTACCAGCAGTTGCTGCTATAAATTACACGTGACAAATTCCAGTTTATTCTATGGTTATGTTCATTTATATGGTTGAAAATAGCCGAGCTCTGTTGTCCATACCTAACTGACCATTGTGTTGTATTAATCTCTGGGAAGTGATTTACCTGTAAAATCCGCTGTAAGATTGGTCTCAGTCCTGGCATGGGATCTCATAGACCCACAGAGTCCTTGGATGATGTCTTTTTGTTGGACGTTAATCAGGGATTTGGCTAAGGTGTTTTGGGTAGGTAAATGCAAAAGGGTTGTTATTTCCCAAGGGTGTGGGTTTACTCTCTTAATCGTCTCCAGGTGAGGTATTTTTATTTTATTGTTGGGTGTGTCTCTGGTCTTGTCTTTAGGGGTCGGTAGAAAATTACGTTTGCTTTTTTAATTGCTTTCTCAATTATATGGTCAGCATCAAATATAAAGTTGAATGGGAAACAGACAACAAAATTCCTTTTCTTGATGTTTTGATAATCAGAGACACGACAGAATACAAATTTACCATATACAGAAAACCAACGTTCTCACTTTCATATATTCACTACTTTAGCTGTCATGACATTACTATCAAGATAGGTGAGCTAGCAACCTATTCTTAAGAGCATTACGAATTTGTTCTCCAGATTTCCTGGAAAAAGAATTTGAACTAATTCGCAAGCAAACTTTCGTCTTTGAAGTAGCCTGACCCATATAACATTGAGAAGGCAATTCAAAAAGCAAACGTAATTTTCTACCGACCCCCTAAAGACTAGACCAGAGACACACCCAACAATAAAATAAAAATTCCTCACCTGGAGACTATTAAGAGAGTAACCCACACCCTTGGGTAATCCAACCCTTTTGCATTTACCTACCCAAACACTTAGCCAAATCCCTGATTAACGTCCAACAAAAGACATCTCCCAAGGACTCTGGGGTCTATTAGATCCCATGCCAGGACTGTGACCAATCTTACATCGGATTTACAGGTAAATCACTTCCCCAGAGATTGATACAACACAAACGGTCAGTTAGGTATGTGGACAACAGAACTCGCTATTTCAACCATATAAATGAACATAACAATAGAATAAACTGGAATAAACTGGTACAAGAGTCAAATGATGGAATCGGCCTTAATAAAACAGAAGCAGGTAATGAACATCTCAAAAGGCGCGTGGATTTCAGATGTCATCGACGAGGTTTTCATTCAACCACGCTTAAGAAGATTAAAGGAAGATTATCAGCGGGGGTGACCTAAATTGGCTTACTTGTGGACGGATCTCTTGGTATAAATACCACCTTTTCTGTAAACTTTTCTCATTCATATACCTGAAGAGAGAGACAGCAGTCTCTGAAATATAGTACTTTTCTCTCTACATTTTGGTGTTTTTATGGTCTCCTTTTATTAGCTGGAATTCTGTTGTTACAGAACATTTTTACCAGTCATATATATTATATATATATATATATATATATATATATATATATATATATATATATATATATATATATATATATATATATATATATATATATATATATATATATATATACATATCTATAAATATATATATACAGGTTCTAAGAATTCTCCGGGGGAAGATTTCCTCCATCTTAGCTCCACTAGGGCTTAGTGCCAATGAGTACTTTTTTGAAGCTGACGGTGAATATCCCGATCCTGGCTTCTGCATATATATATATATATATATATATATATATATATATATATATATATATATATATATATATATATATATATATATATAGCGAGTGCCGAGCCTGAACTGCAGCCAATCACGATCAACTTCAGTGATATCGGCTGTGCATGTTTCCCGTCAGTTCCCAAAAACACACTACGAGCCGGAATAATGTGAAGTCTCACTAACTCTGACTTACAGAGAGGAAAATCACGAAGAGTTAAAACCTTATAGAAAGATTTCTGCAAAAATTTCACTGAAAATTAACCTCAGGAAACTGAAACAATCGATTTCCAAGCGATCAAAGGAAGGCGATTATCATCAGAACGGATTATGAGAAACTTTTACCTCGAATTACGTAGCTCTCTGTCATAAAATTCGAGATAATTATGCGTTGTATACACGGGTACCGATCACATAAAAGAAACAGAAACAGAGGGACTAATGCAATGCGTGTGTGTATGAGAGAGAGAGAGAGAGAGAGAGAGAAGAGAGAGAGAGAGAGAGAGAATTTTCGGAATTGGTTTTCTTCGCTATACCCGTATATATATATATATATATATATATATATATATATATATATATATATATATATATATATATATATATATTTATTTATATATATATCTATATCTATATCTATATCTATATCTATATCTATCTATCTATATATATATATATATATCTATATATATATATATATATATATATAATATATATATATATATTATATATATGGCGGGCATAACGAAGAAAACCAATTCCGAAAATTCTCTCTCTCTCTCTCTCTCTCTCTCTCTCTCTCATACACGCACGCATTGCATTAGTCCCTCCTGTTTCTCTTTTCTTTTATTGTGATTCGGTACCCGTGAATACAACACATAATTATCTCGAATTTTATGACAAAGAGCTACGTAATTCGAGGTAAAAGTTTCTCATAATCCGTTCTGATGATAATCGCCTTCCTTTGATCGCTTGGAAATCGATTGTTTCAGTTTCCTGAGGTTAATTTTCAGCGAAATTTTTGCATAAATCTTTCAAAGGTTTAACTCTTCGTGATTTTCCTCTCTGTAAGTCAGAGTTAGTCAGAATTCACATTATTCTGGCTCGTAGTGTGTTGTTGGGAACTGACGGGAAACATGCACAGCCGATATCACTGAAGTTGATCGTGATTAGCGGCAGTTCAGGCATGGCACTCGCTATAGGTTGGCTTGATATCGGATGGGGATATTTACCGTCAGCCTAAAAAAAATACTCAATGGCACCAAGACCTAGTGGAGCTAAGATGGAGGAATCCTTCCCCCGGAGGATTCTTAGACAGTATTTCTACCATGAAAGAATTCCTTTTACTGAAATAAATTATAATGGAAGCTCAGCGAAGTAATAGGTTCCATTTTATTAAATCATTATTGCTGTTGGACGTCTTGCTGCACAATTGAAATTCGTGCTCTTTTTCCACTTATATTGAGTTAATTTGGATAAAACGCCTGTTTCATGCAATTCCGTTATTTTTTCCTCTATGTTTTTATTTCCAAAGCAACACCAAACTATTATCATGTTTTTCTCTTACATCGCAATATACAGGTTTTAGTTTTCTGTAAAAGAAAACCACTGATATGGCTATTTGTCTGTCCATCCGCATTTTTTCTGTCCGCCCTCAGATCTTAAAAACTACTGAGGATAGAGAGCTGAAAATTGGTATGTTGATCATCCGCCCTCCAATCATCAAGTTCACTAAATTGCAGCCCCCTAGCCTCAAGAGTTTTTACTTTATTTATGGTTAAAGTTACCCATGATCGTGCGTCTGGCAACGCAATAAGACAGGCCATCACTGGGCCGTGGCTGAAAGTTTCATACACTATTATACGCTGTACAGAAAACTCGATTGCGCCGAAGAAACTTCGGAAAATTTTTCATGTGTTTAGTTCTAGAATTTTATTAGCTCCAGATGTTCACCCATGTTCATTTGTCAAAGTTATTGGTACATCGGTAGGTATCGTGCAATTCAGACGACACTCGAAGCAAAAGATTCCGAGGCAGATCGTCAACTGCGGCGTTTTTTTTTTTTTTTTTTTTTTTTTTTTTTTTTTTTGGGGGGGTTTTTTTTTTTTTTTTTGTCGGCCTACAGACTAACGCTAATCTCAGGCTGGAAATGAGGCAGTAAATTCTCATTGATGTATACGAGGATAAAAGGCTGCGATTAACAACAGTCTTTTGTTCTCTCTAAGCCCTAATGGAAGGGTATTTAATCTCGAATCGGAGACGCAAATGAGGCGCAATTTTCGGATTACAGTAATCTTTCAAGTCGGGTTATTACGCTCGTTAGGAAACTAATTAAAGATGGATCAATAACGGAATAATGCTAGTTTAAAACCGCATCAAAAGACCGAGCACAAACATACTCACACACAAACACGGATTATAGCCGGACCAACTTTATCGGAGATACTTTTTTTTTTATTTCTTTTTTTGTTTCTACGATTTTAATATTTACACACCACTGTTTAAAAGTCCATGAAAGTTTTACAATTGACCTGCGTCGTAGAGAAAGATTTAATGTATGGTGGTTAATATATATATATATATATATATATATATATATATATATATATATATATATATATATATATATATACCTTGTTTTGAAGTGGTGATAAAAGAATATAGAATTCGCATAAATCGGATGTAAAAAACCAGGTTCAAATCTAAACAGAGAGAGAGAGAGAGAGAGAGAGACGAGAGAGAGAGAGAGGGAGAGAGAGAGAGAGAGACTTTCTTGCAGATTACCTAGCGGAAATATTTCAACTTATTCAATTTTTAATATTTAACGTATTTCTTTATTTTATGATATAACATTATTCTTCAGTTTCAGTTTCCATTACGATATAGCCTTGACATTACTTTACTAGTTATATTATATATATATATATATATATATATATATATATATATATATATATATATATATGTGTGTGAGTGTGTGTGTGTGTGTGTGTGTATATACATATATACATAATAAGTTGACTATTTGGTAGTCAATGATAACGAAAATAACAAAAACATTTCGTTAACATACTTGAATAATCATAACTCAAATATTCATAAGTAATTACATCGATATTTACGAACATCAAGTTTCAAATATCGTTTGATATCCAGTTCGCTCTACCTCGGAAATATTACCGAAAGGGAATTATGATTGATAAAGGGTTTGTCACCTGTGAGATTCGGTCCCTACGACGTAACACACTCCCACTTCAGTGAGAGTACTCTACCATTCAGCTTTCAAGTGGACTGTCATCTTCAGATGGTTGGAACTGCTTTGGTCATATATAGAGATGCTGCAGTAAACGTGCTTTTCAAAGGATGAACCTTTGCTTTTTCTTTATCTTGCAAAAGATGAACAATATAAAGAAAGGCATAACTATGACCCTGCTAACATTCAGGAATCTAGATTAAATAAGTATGAATTTACATCCTTATATCCAGAATTTCAGACAGTATGAAAAGAAACATTACAGATTTGTCTGTGGTAATTTTGGTTGTCTCAACAACGTAAGGTACACTGTAATTTAGACAAAAAGGAAACAGTGCCTGAAATGAAATTAACGCATTGTTGAAAAAAATAAAATAAAAAGGAATTAAAGGTAATTTAAACGGTACATGAGCTTCATTACTCAGGTCGTTATGAAGGATATGAAACTTTCAAGATAACTGTTCGAGATTTTATTAATAGAAACGTGGTTAACAAAGTTATATGTATTGACAGATATTAGAGATAAGAAGGCTGACGTAATATTATAATCATATAATGCAAAGCTACAATAAGAATATTTGGAGTTGGATTGCAGGATATAGCGTATTGCAATGAAATTATAACATACAGCAACTTCGCGTTCATATTCGAGTATAGCAGATCAATATATATATACATATATATTATATATATATTATATATATATATATATATATATATATATATATATATATATATATATTATATATATATATATATATATATATATATACAATGCCCAGCTGAAGGACAATGATGCAGTCCAGTAAGAAATAATTTCGTATCGGAGCTTACGGAAATTGCATATTTAGATGAAATATTGATGAAGGGAGATGGCGGTGACTTGGTGGCCATGCTTGGACATATCCTTCTTACCTCCCAGGGAAGAAAAATACTTGGTAGTGTGAGCGGGTCTCCTTTTTACAGCAGGGAAGGTAGGAGACCCAAAACGTTCTTTGAAGAGAACGGTTTAAATGGTGGCTGGAGATGGAGTGGAGATTTGTGGAAGCTAATGCATAAAATTGACATGATTAGGAGAATTTCCCAGAGGCTCACGGTGTCGCATGACGTTGAAGGTGATGATCATAGACTAAGTTATGATATTCAATGAACAAACAACAAAATAATGATTTTTATACAACGATAAAAAAATTCATGATATATGCCTACTTTGTATATTTGTCCTTTGTGTACAAATGAATGCGCACGTATGTGAAATTTATTGATAAAAGTAGAACATGTATAGGTAAATCATTTAAACTTATCTGGATCTTTAAGACGACAATTTCATGGGAAATATTTTAAGATTAAATTACATCTCCTTATCAGATTTGTATTTACCATGTTTTTTTAAAATTTTCATATTCAAATAACTTTTTATCATTATCTTTTGCGATTTTCATATTTAAAATATTTTAAATTATCATCTTATCTCGAAATACCTGATCCTAATTTCATTGCGACATACTTGCGAAGCTTTATAAATTCTTGAAAGTTGTATGGTTTTTTCATTCTTATTAATTTAATATACATTTTTTTTTAGATTTACAGTTATTATAACAATGAACGACTATTACAGAATACATTCAACAGTACCCACGTAAAGCTTCTCTCTAGAACATTATAAGAAAAAGTGAGTCAGGATTTATATGTATAACTTTTTTGTTTGGATTTTTCCCAGTAAATTCCAAATCTTTGTTGACGTGCTCACTGTTCATTATGTTTAATATTCTGCTTATGTGATTGACACGTCTGTAATTGATTTAAAAGGTTGGAAAATACGTTGTCAGTGAAAAATGTATTTCTGCTCTTTTTCGCGGTTCATTTTATTTCACATTGTTTACGTAGTTATCGCGTCCTCTCGAGCTTATTTTAATCTGAAGCGTTCAGGTGAGATGTTTATGTATTTATAAAGAAATTATAAAGAAATGTGTGATTTTGCTAAAATCCTTATTGCTTTAGTTTACTCTGCTTAGCCACTTTGCTACTACTTAGGCAAAATTTCAAAAATAGCCATAAGCATAAAGAAAAAAATATATGCTTCAAAACCGTTAGAGAAATTTTATATATATATATATATAGCAGGGTCAATAGTGCTCAAATGTTTTGTCGTTTCTAAAAACGGGTGAAATCCATCGAGGTAAGTTAATGTGGCAAAATAACCTTTGGCATTAATAAAGGGCGCTTTTAGGTGGATAATAACCAGTCTATCACCATTAGAAGGAAAGAAAGAAAGAAAGAAAGATAGAGCAATTACAATCGTATGCAAATCGTTACCGCAAAATAAGAGCACAGACTGCTAAGGCTAATATTAGCTTGTAGTTCTGAGTGCGCTGCTTAAAGACGAATGAGCGAAGTTGCAGAACAATCAAAAGTTTAGATGTTTTTCTCTCTAGGAAAAAGGAAGAGGGTAACAAACGTATGCAAATAACGCTTCTGCATTTAACGGGAGCTGTGATCAGGTTTACGCCAATACAGCAGTAGATAAAGCGTGAATGAAACAACACAAGTTCACAAGGATTGGAAAGAGAAAATATGTATATATTATGTTTGTCAGAGTAGCTTCGGTTAATACGAAATTAAGCACTGATGGAATTAATAACAATGAATGGAAACTGCGAATTTATTCACAATTATTAAAGTGGCTCTGGTTAAAATGAAGTACATTAAAATTATGATTATGGAAACCTGTCCCACAAATGAAACAATATTCCAGACTACCTGCTCTGTTGCCAGAAGTTCCATTTACGTCGTTGTCGTTTAATCCTTTATTTCTTTCCATCAATGCTGAGTTACCCCATCAAGAATAGGTATTCATTTACAGCTGAGTAGACTTCGGAAATTATGGTAAAGATCCTTTCCCAAGAAATCAACGCCGATGAGAGCCTAACCCACTCTGTCACGGCAACACGTTATTATTATTATTATTATTATTATTATTATTATTATTATTATTATTATTATTATTATTATTATTATTATCATATTGTAAATAGAGACATGAGACTCATGTTCTATATGGCTCACTATGCCAATATCAGAAGACCATCAGGGATTCCCATTACACTGACGACTTCAGACTTCTTTCCCCATAACCATTTTTACGTAGCCCTAAAAATGAGCTTACCGCATCGATTCGTCATGAAAAAAAACAGCTCCCGTAAGTGGGATTTGCCTCAGTGGG
>NC_087200.1:48459288-48460651 GCF_015104395.2 Macrobrachium nipponense
CTATCACTCCCTCAGGTTGGTGCTCGTTACCACTTATTACTGCAAGGTAGCTGATGTTTTCTTGCACAGGCTCCAGTGGAGGGCTTTTGCCACTGAATCATGCCTCTTTTTGTACTGGTTTTCTGTGCAAGTGCCGGGCATTCACTTGCTATGTGGTTTTATGGTTTCATTTTTCGTATTGCACTTCCTACATATGGGAGAGATGTTATTTTCCGTCTATCGTACTTTGAACATATCTGGTTCTTAGGGCCTGATCTTGTTGCGCTGTTATCATTCCTTCAGTTTCCTTCTTAGCTCTCCCCTCTGTAGCCATTGCCAATTGTCATCGCTGGCTAGTTCTTTAGTCTGTCTCATGTATTGTCCGTGCATTGGCTTGTTGTGCCAGTCCTCTGTTCTTTCTGTCTTTCTCCTGTCTCTGTATATTTCTGGGTCTTCGTCTACTTTTATTAGTCCTTCTTCCCATGCTCTCTTTAGCCACTCGTCTTCACTGGTTTTCAGATATTGCCCCAGTGCTCTGTTTTCAATGTTGACGCAGTCCTCTATACTTAGTAGTCCTCTCCCTCCTTCCTTTCGTGTTATGTATAGTCTGTCCGTATTTGCTCTTGGGTGTAGTGCCTTGTGTATTGTCATTTGTTTCCTGGTTTTTCTGATCTATGCTGCGGAGTTCTGCCTTCGTCCATTCCACTATTCCTGCGCTGTATCTGATTACTGGCACTTGCCCATGTGTTTATGGCTTTTATCATATTTCCGGCGTTGAGTTTTGACTTGAGTATCGCCTGAGCCTCTGCATATATTCTTTTTCCTGATCGTGTCCTTCATCTCTTGGTGTTTTTATTATCTCCTCCTTCCATTATTCCCAGGTATTTTGTATCCTGTCTCATCTATGTGTTTGATGTGCTCCCATCTGGTAGCTTTATCCCTTCAGTTCTCGTTACGTTGCCTTTTGTATGTTGACTAAGGCGCATTTTTCTATTCCAAACTCCATTTCTGATGTCCCCAGATACAATCCTTACAGTCTGGATTAGGGTATCTATTTCCTTGATGCTCTTACCATACAGCTTGATGTCGTCCATGAACATCAGATGGTTGATTTGTTGCCTCTTTTCTTGAGTTGGTACCCGGCATCCTCTTCTGTAGTACTTTTTGTCATGGAATCATGGCTACTACGAAGAGTAGTGGGGACAGTGAGTCGCCCTGGAAGATCCCTCTCCTGATATTAACCTCTGCAGTCTTATTCCAGAGCTTTGTAAGTATTGTATTCCATTGCACATTGTATTTTTGAGAGCTGATGGTATTCCGCTCTGCCATATCAGGCATTCTATTAGCCATGTGTGTGGTATCATGTCGAAGGCTTTCTTATAGT
>NC_087200.1:48461151-48463651 GCF_015104395.2 Macrobrachium nipponense
GCTAAGAACAAAGCATGTGTTTACGATGTTCAAGAAGACAATGAAAATATTTGAAATTGCCGAGCATTAAAATTCGTAAAAATTATGATGTTAAAATTCACATGACCAACCAAACTAACTAAATCTCAAGGAGAGAGACAAATGAAATAATTTATTACTACCTTTACTAAGTATTAATGATTATGATTTTATGAAATTTAAGTTAACAAGCTAAGTACTAGGGGTCTATGGCCATTCATCGCTCTAAGACCGTGAAAAGATAGAGTTGGAGTGGTTAGAACGCTATGTAAAGGAATAAAGAATATAAAGTTACAAGGGTCTAAATATGGAAACTGACAACAAAGTACCCTTTAAGATGTATTAAAAAAGAGAAACAAAAAGAGGAAAGGGAGAGGGAATGGAGGTAAAAGTAAAAGGGTAAAATGTGAGAGCAGGTAGGGGCCAAAGGGACGCTGTGCTTACCCTTGAGTAACACCTACAGTACACAACGTGAGGTGCACAGACGGCACTACCTTCTTACCGGACACTGAAACGACTAATAATTCTTAAGATAAATAACCTTCGATGTACACACATATGCATAAGCATTATTTACAAACGAAATTCATAGAGAATATACATAATCAGAAGTAGAAATTACAATGTCCTATTATAGACATATTTACAAAGTTATCATCCTTGATTGAAATACACAAACGGACAAGAAAATGTGCCACGGACAAAAATTACAAACAAACCTCATCTCCTTGAAAAATAAGTCAATACGATCGAATATATGCTTAAAATGTACGATGCAAAATTTCACAGTTATGACTCCACCGTCCATAAACCACTGACCAGTAAGTACTTGAGGCATTATCGTAAAAACAAATAATGCTCCCCCTGACTTGTCTTCACTTCTAAGGATATATATATAAAGCAGGGGGGAACCCTTTCATTACAACCAGGAAATAACAGGACAAGAACGGAAGTCCTCCTCAGCCGGTTCGTGTATATGAGTTGAAATGAATGATTGAAAAGGTTCGACAAATGGACCGTAATACTCTATCGTCCAAGACTGCACGGCTAATGCTTAAGAGCATTACACGAATTCTTCCGATAGTCTGACGAGGGAATCATTATATATGAGTATCAGACATCAAGCTATGTACGGCTTTGTGTCCTGTTCTCTGCTCCGGAATTGATTTTGCGAAAGGTATTTGTATGTCGTATAATATATGTCATGCATGCATGCATACATACATACATACATACATATACATATATATATATATATATATATATATATATATAATATATATATATATATATATATATATCAAACATCGTAACGGGCTAGTATCTGTGTTGAAATGTTGTTTTGAATATTACAAGGGTTTCGGCTTGTCAGTTAGCATGTAGCTTATTTTAAATGACGGTAGATGAGTACAGTTACATTTAGATTATGTACATAGGCGCAGACACGAGCATATTTATATATATATAATATATATATATATATATATATATATATATATACATATATATATATATATTGTCGAGCAGCAAATATCGTTTGATCTGAAATTCAATACATTTTGAGACGAAAATTGTAAGTCAATAATTCACAGGCTACAGAGCTATTCCCAAGGAATAATGAATTGAATAAACGATGATATTTGTGTCTCAATATTCGTGAATAATAAAATAAGTCAGGGTTATATAGGTAGGTGATATATATATATATATATATATAGATATATATATATATACATATATATATACATACATACATAATATATATATATATATATATATATATATATATATATATATATATATATTATATATATATATATAAGCGAATACCACAGGAAAATGATAGTCAGAAACCCAAGAGATTTTTCGCTTATTCAATGATGTCACGTGCACCTACTGTGATTTTTCAGCATATATATATATGTATATATATATATATATATATATATATATATATATATACTATATATATATATATATATATATATATATATATATATATATATATATATATATATATATATATATATATATATATATATACTATATATATATATATATATATTAACAATGGGAGCGTCAGCCCCCGTTATTTTCATATTTGGTATGCATTTAGCCAGAGCGGAAGTCGAACTAGTAACACTTTGTCCCTCCTCCCTCTCTCTCTCTCTCTATCAAGGCGATCACTGGCAATAGTTCCTCTCTCTCTCTCCTCTGTTGTCTCAAACTCCACTCCATTATCTAAGGTCACCAAATCAGAGTCAGAGCTACAAAAATATACGTTTATTCAAAGCAAAGTACTAATTGAATAATTCAGGTTCTTACAGGATAATTAATAGAATGATAATTCATAGTTCAAGTCTCACAGACAACCCCCAGGTATTTTAATAGTCTTAATCAATAATTAGTCACACCAATTATCTCTTCTCCGAAACACAGTTCCCTCACTAGGACACTTAGTCCCCTCCACTAGATCTGCCTG
>NC_087200.1:48468651-48493651 GCF_015104395.2 Macrobrachium nipponense
GTAAATACATCAGGTAAAGTCAGTCGGAATATCAATAGAAGAACTCAGATCTATCTCATATATATATATATATATATATATATATATATATATATATATATATATATATATATATATATATATATATATACATGTATATATATTTACATATATATATATATATATATATAATATATATATATATACTATATATATATATATATATATATATATATATATATATATATATATATATATACTATATATATATATATATCTATATATATATATACTATATATATATCATACGTATATATATATACATACGTATATATATATAGATATAGATATATATATATATTATATATATATATATATATATATATATATATATATATATATATATATATATATATATATATATATATATATATATATATATATATATATATATATATATATATATATATATATATATATATATATATATATATATATATATATATAGTACTATATATATATATGTATATATATATAAGTGTATATTTATATATATATATATATATTTATATATATATATATATATATATATATATATATATATATAACTATATATATATATATATATATATATATATCTATATATATATATATATATATATATATATATATATATATATATATACCTATATATATATATATGATATATACACATCATCATCATCATCATCCATCATCATATCACAGCCTTTCTAGTCCACTGCAGAACAAACGGCCTCGTGCATGTCCTCCACCCTTACTTCTGTTTATAGCGTTTCTATGACATTCTATATCCACAAATTTTCTTAGCTCGTCAATCCGTCGTCTTCTATTCCTTCCCTTGCTTCTTTTGTAATTTCTAGGAACCTATTCTGTTATTCTTTTCATCCATCTATTATTCTGACATTCTTATTATATGTCTTGCCCATGCCCATTTCTTTATCTTACTTGTTGTTAAAATACCCTTTCTTTAGTTTGCTTTCGGATCCATATAGCTCTTTTTCGGCCTCTTAGTGTTATTCCATCATTATCTTTCCATGCTCTTAGTGAACTAGCTAGCTTTTGTTCTAAGGCTTTAGTAAGGCTCCAAGTTTTTCTGACGCATAAGTTAATACTGGTAGGACCTTCTGATTACAAAACTTTTCTTTTAGAGAAAGAAAATGGCATTCAGTTTACTTTTCATAATCTCATTTTCTTTACCAAATGCATTTCCATCCCATGCTGATTCTTCTTTTAATTTTGGTCTTATGCCTGAGGCAAACACTTACTGTCCTAAATATGTATATCATTAATAAACTCTAGAGGACTCGTCCATAATCCTTTATTGTTGTCTCTCTGCATTTTCATTGAAACATTGTCTTAGTTTTACTCGAAAAAAATTAATTTTCAGTCTACATTTCTGCTTTCTCTATGCAAAAATTTTGTCTATCGTCTTTTGTAATTCCTCTCCTGATTCACTGAGTAGAACTATGTCATCTACAAATCTTAAGTTGTTAAGATATTCTCAATCAAGGTTAATTCCCACATTATCCCAATCTAAATTCTTAAAACTTCTTCTAAGCAAGCTGTGAATAATTAGGAGAGGATGGGGTCTTCTGTCGCAGCTTCTCCAATAAGGAAAATTTCTAGCCGTATTTATGTAGTTTAGGACTGCTGTACTTCCGTATAGATATCTTCATGTGTTCTAACATAAGATTTATGTATTTCTTGCTTTTGAGGGGCTTTCATTAACTGCTGAAGTTTTGATAGAATCAAAAAACTATTCCATAGTCTAAAAATGCCATACATAGTGATTGTCATACTCAGTTGATTTTTCTTTTAGCTGGTTAATTACATGGATATAGTCAGTTGTTGAATACCGCTTCTAAAACCAGCCTTCTCTCTTGGTTAATTAAAGTCTATATAATATATATATATATATATATATATATATATATATATATATATATATATATATATACAGGTGAAGAGACAAAAACGGCTTAATATATCGGGTTGCTTTATTGTTGCCAACGTTGAAACTATGGTCTCATTTTCAAGGGCAAATATATACAAATTACAAACTTGTCCAGCAAGATTAACATAAATTGTCACGCACGAAAGAATACTAAAAATCACACAATGTATTAAAGACTAAGTAAAAAAAATAGAAAATTTAAAACAAACCTCACATCCTTAGGTTCGGTTGCTGAAAAGTTTGCCGGAGTGAGGACTCGAGATAACCAAGAAAGATTAAGAGTGGGCGGTCTAAGCAATGTATAATGGAACTGCTGTAGTGTTGTTATTTAATGTTGGAACAAGGTGCTTAATGGCCAAGGGTTCGAGCATAGATATAGAGGGAGAGATTGGACAGACAAGTGACGATCGCGTGAACGTAAGGCGTCATTGTTATGCTATCGTTGTCAGAGATAGCATCGGTATCAATTGCGGGAGACCAGCGGCAAAATAGCCACTTCAGGCACCCAATGCTGGTCATCACTGTGTCAATTACAGGAACAAGTTCACATAAGAACAGGGGATCACATTTCACAAGCAAGAGGCCTTTTTTCATTCATGAGAATCTTTATGACAGTTGAAATAACCTCAAGTAAAGATGTGTTAGATCTCAGTCAACTTCACTCTTGGTTTTATATATGATAAAATACGTAATGAATGTTGTAATAAATGTTTTATTAAAGCAGGGTGTTTTCCCGTGGAATGTGCCAACAACTCGTCTATTATTCCAAATAAGTAATTGTGTTGAAATCTACTGAAAAGTCACTGGCATGTAGGGTTACCATCAGTCCATCATCCATGGTTATGCCTGACTATTTTTCCTACCTCTTGTACAGTATGCAGCAAAACTCGAGTGACCTGATTTCAGTGATTTTCGTTCAAAAAGGGACTAACTGGCAACTCTTACCTTCTTCACATTTCTAATGACACTAAATTGCAACGGCGAAACATTTGAAACTTCGCTCAAAAAAAGATACAGTTCACTTAACATGTTTTTATAGTAAAAAGCTATATTTTTTGTATCAAAATATCAGCTAGATCATTAGAAAAACATTAACACCTTAATCTTAATTATGGTAAATATGAAAAGACGTAAATACTTAACGAATTTTACTTTTAAGCCATCATAGTAGTTTATTTAATGTAATGAACGTATCGGAGATGCAGTTGTGGGCGTGGTCTAACAAGACGTCAACTGTGGTCATTTGCCAAACATGGTTGGAGCAACCCGACAGCGACCGGAAACGTCACCCACACAACAAGGAGAGCTATAGTTGAGCTCCATCTCGACAGATTTTCAAAAAAAAAGCATAGCTAATAGTCTTAATATCAACAAGACAACTGTGTATAGATAGCTAAAACGATACAACGAAGGAGAAGGATTGAATAGCCATCCGATCTGGGAGACCCCGCGGCACAACCGCAGAAGAAGACGAAGTGTGATTAACTTTATAACCGAACACCCATTTTCGTCATCATTTTCAGTGAAACGAGAAACAAGAATACAAACATCAGTTGACATTGTAAGACGTCAGTTTCGAGAAGCTATTTTTCCATGTAGGAAACCTGCGCTCAAGCCTCTACTTACACAGACGCATATGGACCATCGTCTCGGGTTTTTGCTCGAATATCTGTCCAAGAGCGAGCAGTTTGGGAAACTTATATTTTGTGACGAGAAGACATTTTTTGCAACGACCAACAGAGAAGACTGCACTGCTGGCGTCCGAGAAACCAGGTAATGAACATTTACTTATTTTGCTTTATATATTTTTACGTGGTAGCCTAGGTGTGATATACTTTGTTATAGGCCTAGTCTGTATATAGCTAAGATTTAATGAATGATTTAATTCCCTTTCACTGGTTTTTTAAACCTGCTGACAAAATATCTTTAATGAAGTTATGATGTAATCGGAGAAATAATACAAGAGAAGATATAAATTAATTTGAGCTAGGGTGGGAGTTGGGAATTGTCATTACTGAAGAAGCAGTTTAAATTTCTGTGAAATCCCGCCTTCGCTTCGCAGTGTTGCTTGGCGGGAAACCATTTTTTGTTTTCAGAGGAAGTTCGTGCTAGCTTTCCTGAGTCTCGTGAATGTTTGAATACACATTGCACTGACTTAAAAGACGTTTAGGTTACTATGCTATGACAACTTTTTCTTATGCCTCTTTCCGAATTTCAAATATATTACTATTAGGCCTATATAACCAAAGTTTTCTTGTAATTATTTTACTGTAAAACTAAGTCTGGCAGAAAATACAACTGACGTAGCTGTTTCTATTTAAAATGGTTTGTAATTGTATATTATCATTTAATAGAGGAAAGGCGGCGAAAAAGGTATAATTTTGTCTTTATAAGTTTTGATTAAATGCATATTAGAGAACTGTTTCTCGGAGAAAAAAATTCAAATAGGCCTATACATACTTGTGGAGATTTATATATATATATATATATATATATATATATATATATATATATATATATATATATATATATAGATATATATATATATATCTATATATATATATATATATATATATATATATATATATAAAAATCTCCACCAAGTATATATATATATATATATATATATATATATATGATATATATATATATATAAATCTCCACAAGTATATATATATATATATATAATATATATATATATATATATATATATATATATATATATATATATAATATATATATATATATATATATATATATATATATATATATAGTTTTATAGATAACCTTATAGTATTTTCTTAACATTGCACTTCAAGTCTTAAAAGTTAAAAGTTCTGTGTTATAGCAATATTATCGAAAGGATGGCTTAATAAAAGCGCCAGTCCTTTTTTTTTCTTAATCCATAAGATTTATTGATGAGAGGAAGAACTGCAGTTAAAAGTTTCTTTTATATTTAAAAGTAAGCCCACTGTCATTGTTTCTCTCCGAATATCTGGTAATTTATATTTTCTCTAAATCCTTCTCTCTATTTTTTCAGGTTTGAGGATAAATATATCGAACCAAATCGACGAGGTGGGAGGATAACCGCGGGCCTTTGGGGTTGGATGGCGTCTTGCGGACCAGGTGCTTTTAGTGCCAATCCATGAGCGATTAAATGGCAGGGGCAGTATATATGTTGACATCATTGACGAGGTGCTGATTCCATCTGTTAGGATGCAACAGATTCCGGAACCGTTGCCCATGTTCTTGGCAATGGACAACTCTCTGTTTATAATAGCATGCCAGTGAGAAAAATGGTTACAACAGCATCCAAAAGTTATTCGGATTCAACTGGCCTGCAAAATCTCCGGATCTCAATCGCATGGAAAATTTGTGGGCCATTATGACAAGGAATGGGATGGCTCCGTTCTGAACAGTAAACAAGCCATCATAAAGCCATTGCTTGTCAGTATGGGAGTCTATGCGTGGGGAAAATATTTGTAGTAGACCTACGCTCACATACTAAATATCAATCAATTCTCTCTCTCGCTCTGTGTGTGTGTGTGTGTGTGTGTGTGTGTAGCTATATATATATGACGTGTTTTAAAAGACGAAGTTGTGTTTACTCTATTTGTTTTGCTGGCAATTTGTAATTTTATTTTTCACAGGGACCTATGTATTTCAAAGAATTATACGTATTTTTTAAATAATTATAGTGGTATACTATTTACTTAACCTATACCGTTTTTATTATCAATTATATTCATTATTTGCTACTTGGTTTATTGATGCCTTTACTAAGTTACATTTCTTGAGATTACCTAGGATTTCGTTAGACCCAACTGGTGAAGGGTGCATAGTGGCCCGCCAATGGCTTAGTTTGCCTGCCTTCGCCTTATCCGTAGGCCAAGTGCACTTCGCGCTTCTCGATTATATCATATAGGCTAAGAAAAAATAATGACGAAGTATATCACACCAAGACTGGGAAGAATTTCACAAATCCTGCTTTATGGTCTTTTAGACACCCTTCATAAGTTGCAAAGATTTGATGCAACTTGTTGCAGTCTGTAATATAAAGTCAATAGCATTGGCCTCGACATTATTGTTTATAATACGTTGCAGTTGTCCTTCTGTAGAATCTGCACTCGACAGTTGTAGCTGATAATATCACACCTGATTAGTCTTCCATTCGTAAATTAAAAGTAAAATAATAAAAAAAGTTAATTGTATTTCTAATATCGAAGATTACTCTTCACCTTGCTTATTTATTCACTTATTTATTATTTTTACTTTTCTTCAAACTGAAGAAACCCCTCGGGAGACTAGACTTATGTAGCACTGGCTATAACCTAAGCCTAAGCCATAATTTATTGCAAGTATCGAAATCATGATCCTGACTAACATTTGCTTTATACACAAAACTACAAAAGCGAAAAGTAATAACTATGAATTCATATCCCAAATGCATCAAATGTTATCAATAGACTATGCTCTGCTCAACTCTTCTCTTTCACTCCACCGCGATGTCCTCTTCCACTGTGTCCAGACTGACGATTCCACGACTCATGGGAAGTTCACGGTGAGCAGAGTTTTCATGCTACAGTAACATATTTAGTTTTCGTTCAGAAATATTGTGGCGTGAAATATTTTTGTTTTCCAGGTTCCAATATATTTCAATGATAAGATTCTATATGACAAGTGACCAATTTTCTTCATACATACACATTTATAAAATATGAGATTTAATACTAATTGGCAACTTAAGAACAACGCTTGTCCAGTACAAAAATAAAAAAGTAGCACGGAAGTTTTGCTGCATACTGTACTACAATAACGTACATAGGCTAGTATCCTGAGGACCTAGATCCAGTCCTGCTGCAGTTTAAGTGTTAATGAAATGTTGTGGTAGTGTTATTTACACGTTATCAATAAGTTCTCAAACCTGCTATGGCGAGGACTCCGCTGAATTTGATCTGCCAGACCCTTGAACTTACCATTATTATTTTTGCTTAAAGGAAACTTCAAATTCATACTACGTTATAGCTTGAAAAAATCGGGCTCAGACTGGAAACCCTAATCGTGACCTTGACTAAGAAGAGCTTGTTTCACTTATCCCACACTAGTGAATATTGGCTGTTTAGGTATCAGACTATTGAACTTAGGCAATTATTAATATAATATATTATACACCTATGGCTGAGGCTTATATGAGATGATATCGTTGGAGATGACAATTTATTTTACCATAACCATATTGTGTCAGTCTGACCCATGAATAAAGAACAATAATTGGTTCTGGCTCAAGTGTGAAACAGGGGCTGTAAATTTTATGGAGGAAAGAAAGGCACACAACGTCGACAAATTGGTCAACTATATTACTCAAGTTTATAGAAACTACAGCAGACAGAATTAACATTTTTATTTCTACATGTAGTACACATTGTCCTTAGTAAATGCTGCAAAGATAACTTACCATCATTAAAGACTGCTGAGAAAATAATCATAATGTAGTTTCCATATTTACAAAACTTAAAAGTCTTAACCGTAGAAGAAATATACCAGCAAAATTAATTATTTTTTATTTCTGCATACAATGCATATTGTATATAGTAAATGGTGCATAAATCATTTGACAGTCTTGACGGTAATCCGAGAAAACACAGATTAAATAGTACAAATTTTTCCGTAAGATTGGTATGGGTTTTGCGCATTGTTTACATAAGAACTATCGCCTAGCAATAGCGCCAGGCAGAGCGCACGTCACAGACTGCTTTGGCTACTAAGCGCTGTCCAAGTCTCTCTCTATATCTATGGATTCGAGTATAGGGAGGTGGTTTTTCATTATATAGATAAAATTATCTTAAATCATCGTAGTTGATTTGCATTCACATATATGTGTATAGTTTCTAATATTTTAATTCTCGGGGCTAGAAAGCCTCATCCCTGTGCGGAAAACTAATGGCTAAATGTGAGTCACATCATACTTTGAGCAGTTGGCTAGTGCTTTCCCGCGTAAGTCTGTTTGTTGCACGAACAGCAAGTATACAAGTATATTAGGCGAGACAGTTTTTGAATCTAGGCTTTTATTTTTTTTTGTCGAAAGAGTCCACCTATGGTTTTTTGGATTCCTTAAGATAAGCTGGAAATCAACTGCTAGGAAATGTTTGTTCATTGTCTTCTTCAGGATTTTGAAGCTAGATGTACAAACAACAAGAAAGTGTGTGTGCATCCGTGTGTATACACATACACACACTCACTCGCACACATACACACACCACACACACACACACACACACACACACACATATATATATATATATATATATATATTATATTATATATATAATCATGTTGTCAACGTCGTCATTTCCATTTCGTGTCTTACCTCCAAACCAACAGAAGAAATGCTCTACATTGTATCATACAGATGATGTGCATCCAGTTTACGAAATCTCATTGCGTAATATTTCAATAGGTCGCTCGAGCGTGTTGTTCCCGTCAATGAACATAACGAAAATATAAACGTCGCACAACAAATAAAAAAAAAACATGAAACGGAGCGTTAAGAATAATCTATTGTTGTGTTTTTCTTTTGTGCGGCATTAACGCAAAAGTTCTTTTATCAAAAGAAAAGAGAGAAAAAAAATGTTCTTTGGCGTGGTTTTGAAAAATTGTCTTTTAACTAAGAGGCAAGTGGAGGATCGATCTGTTGTACAGAAGCAAGCGAGAGAGAGAGAGAGAGAGAGAGAGAGAGAGAGCGAGAGAGAGAGAGAGAGAGAGAGAGAGAGAGAGAGATAAATTCTTGTTTTTCAGCAAATGCAAAGGAACAACTTGAAGATTAGTGCTTTTTTTGGGGGGTTTTTTGGGTGGGGGATGTTTGAGGGAAACGTAAAAAATTGACGTAAATAAAGATAATATCAATAAAAAAACAAATGAAAAAAAGTACCAGTAGGAACACGGCAACTATTACTTGAATGTAGTTAACAATGCTCTAAAAATAAAAGAACTTTTTCCCCACTAAACACTGCACAAATGGACCGTCCAACGGAAGGAGATCAGTGACTGATATAAATAAGAACTGATAAAACACTTTTGCTCGAATGGCAGTGAAAGCTTTGAAAGGGTTGTTTGGCCAACGGAAGCTTTTG
Source organism: Macrobrachium nipponense (assembly GCF_015104395.2). Taxonomy (NCBI): domain Eukaryota; kingdom Metazoa; phylum Arthropoda; class Malacostraca; order Decapoda; family Palaemonidae; genus Macrobrachium; species Macrobrachium nipponense. The sequence continues at coordinate 48,477,757 of NC_087200.1, forward strand.
TAATTCGGTACTGGCTTACGTAACATGCTGACAGGTATTTTTACCATGTTTACATTAAAGGTAGTTATATAAAGCGCGCTAGTAGAACAGACATACAACCACACACACGTTAAACAGTTTCTTAACTGGGAGTTGCTTCATACAGAAACCGACTCAATTAATACTGCCACGTTCATACTTTAACTGTAAGACATTTCTATCTTCATATACCTATTGTGAAGCTCATCAACAGCGCGTCAAACCCTCTACAACCTCTATACCAGTCACACCTTCATCTCGCTTCCACAATAGCGAAGTCCATCTTTTCCAAGCCTCTTGCCCTCTTATTTAATAGTACCGTCATTATAGTTTATTTTAACCACTTTGATATTTCAGTATTCAGCATTTTTCTCACATTTTTTTTCCGTTTCACAAAACAGTCCCTTCATGTACTCTTAACTATAGCTTCCATTGCCAATGTATTATTATTATTATTATTATTATTATTATTATTATTATTATTATTATTCAGTAAATGAAAACCTTTCATATATAACCAGCCCACATGGGTCATTGGCTTGCAATTCAAGCTCCCGATAAATATGGTGTTCATTAGGAAGGTTTCAGAGGACGTAAAGTGAAAATTACAGTAAAAAGAGATCCCACTTATAAAAAAAATAACAAATAGATAAAAAAAGTATTAAAATATAAGAAGAATAAATCAAGGGCAGTAATGCATTGCATTTTAACTTGAACTTCTTTGGTTCCAAAAATTAGTCACCTCAGGTTGTCATTTACTACCTGACTCCTTCAGCACCATTTGCATTTCATCTCTATCAAAAAATTAAAATATTATCTAGGTCTATGTATGCAGAGTGCAATACTTTTTTTTTTACTTTTAAATTTTTTGCTGAATTGTTAGATAAGAAGCACTTAGTCCAAACACCTTTTTAGTTTAGACACACACTGTTCTTCCACTATCAGACTTTCGGTCACCAGTCTTTTTTCCTCATTGACGGTTACACCGCACAACTTTTTAAGTGAATTTGATTAATGTAAAGTCCCTATAAACTTTAGTCTTTCCATCACATTTACCCATCACACTTTATAAACCATGGTTATCCACCTAATCGTTCTTAAAGTTTGATGACCCTAGTCTATAAGGTATTAAAGTAAATGAGATAGAAGTGCTAAACTCTATAGGGATGTTTCATTAATTAAATGTACTTGAGAAGCTATGTGGTGTGATTATTATCATTGACAGAGTATGACTGATGACAGAAAGTTCGATGGGGCAAGAGACTTACTACATCTCACTTGTAATCTCATAAATGGCATCTTTCCATTCTCAGTTGCCTCGATTATATTCTCAACATTTGTCTCCACAAGTATTCTCAAGATTACATTTTACACTTGAACTCGCTGTGTCTCTTCTATCATTTACACTAAACAACTCTTCAATATAAGCTTCTCGCTCTATTGATGCAACTTTCCATTTTTCATTTTCATTATGAGATCCTTTACATCTATTTTAGTTACTTCTTGAACCACTTGTTCTTCCGAAAGTAATTCTTTTGTTCTTCTTACTCTCCTCCTAGGTACTGTTCCCATCTTCATGTGTTAAAATACGCAACTCCTACTTTCTGGGTTTCAATTGCACCTCAGAAAAAGTATATTTCACCACAACTAAAACAATGATTTCTTCGGCCTACTATATACTATTTCTATTCCATCTTCTTACTCACTCGTAATCACAAGCTCTTCCTACTGATTATGTAACTCCTTATCAGTCCAGTAGAAATTGACATGGACCCAGACATTTTGTATAACAGTCTTGTTTTATTATACTAAACTGTTCATTCTGATGTCAATAAGGTGTAAAATAAAATCAACCAAAATCAATCTTGGGGAAAAGTATTTTCTAGGCCAAAATCTCGAATGGCCGTCCTCGTCAGAACAATAAGGAATTTCCAGCACTGATTAATGATATTATTCAGTAACTATCAATATCTGAAAACAAATAACCCAACAATATAATAAAACAGATATACGTGAGGGACTATTGATTGGGTTCAAAAACATCTCCTTTGAACACATTAATAAAGATAAATGCAAATGAAGGTCATCGCATAGTAAAAAATTACATACACATAACTTTCTTTTCATGATGATAATATAATGAAGTGTGTATCATTTTTGTGAAATAAAAGCAGCACAGATTAAAGTATCTGGTACACCATTAAGCACAACATCGTAAAAGAGGATCCTTGATGCCAAGCTATGATCATGATAAAAAGCAAATATACACTATGAGACAGAGTTCAGCATGTTACTGTTTCTCAGTCATACCAGTATTAAACTTACAACATGCATCAAAGCTTTCAACAAAACGTCATCAATTGTAATGATATCGCTGTCTTATAGCAGAAATCTATACTTTGATAAAAGAGTTCAAAGTTCTAAGTGGAAAATACCACTGTCATGTTTCATGACCTGAAAACATTTGAGTTCTGTGTCAGAAGTGTCTGTCAATTGGCTATGAATGAAAGTATAAGATTAAGTGCATTTTAAACATTGTATCAGTGTCTTGGAGCCACTCAAGTAGTTTGGGTCTGTTTTCACACTGTGTAGTACATTTGCAATGAATGATGCATGACATACCTTTTCGGGCGCATCTGCGGGAAACTCATTGGCGCTTGGTGCTTTTGCATGCAGGAGATCTGGTGGTGAAGGCTCTATATCAGATAATTGGTACAACTGACCCATTTTCAATGTTGAAGTCATATCTCTTTTTCTTTTAGTACTGTCCTCAGGTGCTCCTATGTGCTCACTTGATGATGCAACCTTAAAGAGTGAAAATGCCAGGCTGTACCTGTGAGCGGCATGCGCTCCACTGGGACATACTTGGGAGAATTTCATTTAGGTAGCGCATCATGTTAAAAGTCAGTTCTTGTCCCATGCACCACCATACAGACTCACAACTTCTCTCCCACATTGCCAATGGTTTTTCCCTATCAGCTGATATGTCCCCAAATAACTTCATCTGTTGTCACACTTCAGCTGATGATGTAAGAATATTCAGTTTTCAGTTTGCCCATTCTAAAGAATACTGAGGTGCTATCACAGCCAGATATAGCATGCACAAATAACAAGTGTTGCACAACTCGTTTCCGAAGGCTGATGGAGGCCATGGATAGCTATTGTGTTGTCTTGTCACCATGAAGGTGGTTGTCGTTTCTTGGAGGTGCTACGAGAGAAGTATCAAACAAAAATGTCTGTATCCTTAGCCTGGACAGAAACCTCTTTGTATTCCTGTGCTAGCTGCAGAACCTTGTGAACAATGACAAGATCTGCATCACCTTCTTCAGCAGCATGTTTCAAAGGAATGCCGGCCTCCTTAAGAGTGTTCCTAATAGTTTGATGAAATTTTGCTTATTCTTCATATTGGCAAGAAAAGCTGTCTGATGTTTGCACATTCACCCAAAAGGTCTGGAGATTGTGCTTGGTGGAGTTTTCTGCACTTTTGTTCAGGATCTTTAGTTGTTTTGGTTTCATAGCTGTCAAATATTACCCAGGTAAGCACTTGCTCATCCCTTCCACGTTTAACAACTGAATGAAGAGTTCACAGACATTTCCCATAGTTCCAACCTTAGGCCAAGGTACATGGTGGAAGATCACACACCCATCAATAACTTGTGGAACTGATTTGCTGTGATTTCTGTGATTTGCACATGCTCCCATCATCATGAAAGAGAGCAGGTGCTAGTGTTGCTAACTTGTCTGCTGTACAAAAAGTCTGGGTTAGGCCATTTTTATGTCAATTTTTCTACTGGACTATATATGCTACCTCTACTCTGTACTCAAGCACAGTTTTCCTGGATGTTCTACTTTGCCTCTCTCATTTTCCTCTCTAGAAACTAGCTTGTGTAATTTTATTTATCTCCAACTTTTACCTTTTCCTCTTCAACTTGAACTTATATTTCCATTAACCATGTTAGGTAAAGTAATGACCAAAAATTACTTCTAGACAAGTGATATATAAGTATAGACATATATATATATATATATATATATATATATATATATATACATACACATATATATATATTTATATATATATATATATATATATATATATATATTATATATATATATATCTATATATATATATATATATATATATATATATATATATATATATATATAAACGATACCTGTGAAAGACATGCCTTTACCTCTTCAACCTGGATGTTGGTCGGGTCTGCTACCCCTATGATTCTTCTATATTTATATATATATATATATATATATATATATATATATATATATATATATATATATATACATACACACATATATATATATTTATATATATATATATATATATATATATATATATATATATATATACACACACACACACACACACACATATATATATATATATATATATATATATATATATATATATATATATATATATAAATATAGAAGAATCATAGGGGTAGCAGACCCGACCAACATGCGGGTTGAAGAGGTAAAGGCATGTCTTTCGCAGGTATCGTTTATTACAATAACGTTTCACATCGCATGATGCATCCTCAAGGCTGGAAATTATATATTGAGAATACTAAAATCATCACTCACTCATAAAAAATCTGAAAAAGCACAGCAGATATTTGACATTTACAATACAAATTAAAACGAGAACTTGAAAGGAACACCTACCAAGGTAAGAGTTAAAAAGTGACTAAAAAGGCAGAGAAAATTAACATAAGAAGATGACTAAACAGAACGTGGAGAGTAAACAAACAGGCAGTTATGCTAAAAAAAACAGTTGCGTGGACAGGCATTTATGCTAAAAACAGTTGTGTGGACGACGATTGGGTGTTTAGTGTTGGTACATCGTCTTAATAAGAAGGGACTCCAGCACCATCAACTCGTCGTCTCTACTTGCTGATCCAATAATCTTAAAATCATTGATGTCCAAGCGGGCACCACAAATCTGAGAGTGATTCCGAATATTAGATAATTCGGGATTGGACAATCTGCATCCTGTCCTAAAGCTGACACCTTGATGGGAGCAGAAACGGACCCTGAGAAGCCTCCTCGTACATCCAACGTAGGTTCCCAGACTACATCTGGGACAGGTATATTTATAAACAATGTTGGATGTCAAGGAAGGGCTCAGTCTGTCCTTCACTCTGAAAAAAGAACGTATACATAGAGGATTTCGTGGGATCAACTTCAAATTAACTGCTGGCCAGTTCATTATGAATTAAATTCATGAATTTCTTTTTAAAGTTTTATCGTGAAGGAAAGGAGCTTAGCATAAATACATAATTTTGGAGTGGTATATATGGGAATAGGCGGTTTCATTTTAGTGGTTAGGAGCTTATTAAGGACTCTATGGAAATAGTGGGGTGGAAAACAATTATTGCGGAAGAAATTTGCCAAAAACTCCACTTCTTTATGAAAAGCTGACCAGGTGGAAGTCAGAGAGTATGCCCTGTGGAGGAGGGTAGAGAGAGAATTCAACTTGAAATTTAAATTGGATGAACTATAAAAATGGTGCCCAACCCTGTAAAAGAAAAGTATTTTTCTTATGAATGCGGTTTGAAACCCAGCATCTTCCCTAGTGACACGTACATCAAGAAATGATAGAGAGTTGTGAGTTTCTTTCTCTACTGTAAACTTTATATTGGGGTGTTGAGCATTAATGAATCTAAAAAACAAAAAATAATGGAGTCGCGTTAAAATCGTGTTTTAATAAAAAGGCAAAGGTCGACTACATACCTCTTATAAAATAATGGGTGAAAACTAAGTTGATGGTGCTGGAGTCCCTTCATATTAAGACCAATGTACCAACACTAAACACCCAATCGTCGTCCACACAACTGTTTTTTGCATAACTGCCTGTTTGTTTACTCTCCACGTTCTGTTTAGTCATCTTCTTATGTTCATTTTCTCTACCTTTTTAGTCACTTTTTAACTCTCACCTCGGTAGGTGTTCCTTTCAAGTTCTCGTTTTAATTGTATTTGTAAATGTCAAATATCTGTTGTGCTTTTTTAGATTTTTTTTATGAGTGAGTATGATTTTAGTATTCTTAATATATAATTTCCAGCCTTGAGGATGCATCATGTGATGTGAAACGTCGGTGTAATAAACGATACCTGTGAAAGACATGCCTTTACCTCTTTAACCTGGGATTATATATAATTATATATATATAATTATAATAATATATTATTAATAGATATATATATATATATTATATATAGATATAGATTATAAATAAATATTAAATATATATAAATATATAGAATATATGATATATATATATATATATATAGTATATAATTTGATTATATAGATATAATATATGTTATTTATTTATATCTATATATATATTATATATAATATATAGATATAGTATATAATTAGATATATATTATATTATATTATATATATATATTATCTAATAGAATATAATATATATATTAATATTATATTATAATATATATATAATATTATATATATTATTATATTATATATATATATAGTTTATATATATATTTATATTATATGCTATATATATAATAATATATAGTATATATATTATTCATATATATATATCAAACAAGATCAATCCATTCAGCATTCCTGCACGCATTAATCACTTGTAAAAATTATGCCGATATATCTAATCCGAAAATACCGCTGCAAGGAATGAGTATTTTTCACTTTCCTTTCCTTGTACATCCCTTCCTTGAAGCCATCATTCCTGAAGACGGAAGAGGGAGGTATATATAATTTTAGATGTTTCTGAGAAATAGAGAGAGAGAGAGATTGAAGAAGTATTGATTTTATTTATCTTTAACTGATAGGAAAAGGATACAGGGAGTAAGTTACAGCAACACACAAGTAGATGCACACTCACAAATGCGTATATATATCTAATAAAAGGAGCCCATAAAACAAATATAAAGAGAAAAATACTATGTTTCTGAGACTGCTGTCTCCCTCTTCAGATATATATATATATATATATATATATATATATATATATATATATATATATATATATATATATGTATATATATATATATATAATGTGTGTGTGTGTGTGTGTGTGTGTGTGTGTGTGTGTGTGTGTATGTGTGCGTGGGTATATGTGTGTGCGTGGTGTGCACATGTAATTGGACACACACGCACATATATGACAATATATTAATTCCGAGGTAGAGCGAATTAGATATTAAAGGACATTTTGAGGCTTGATGTACGTATATGAATCAAATTAATGTGATGCGACTCATATATATATATAATATATATATATATGTATATATATATATATATATATATATATATATATATATATACATATACATATATATATATGTATATATATATATATATATATATAATATATATATATATAGTATATATATATATATATTATTATATATATATATATGTGTGTGTGTATGTGTTCGATTTTAAGTAATATTTTGCTACTTCTGTGGACGTGCTCACAGCCGCATATTAACGATATATTTGTGTAGATACTTAAACAAATGCACTCATTCAAGTCAAATAATTTGACAAAATTCAATGTAATGAAAACATGATTTTTATGCTATACATAAAAAGCTATTGTTTACAGAAAGGACATGATATTCACATGTAATATTTTCATACCAACGTTGACTTGATAATATATATTTTTTGTTAACTATTTTCAAGGAATGATTCAAGTAATTAGTTACTTCAGCCTAGAATGGTGTTTCTGATTTTTACTCGCTTTTTTATGGTTCCTTTTTATAGTCACTTTATTTTATAATAATAACAAACTGGTTCTTTTTAAATTTTTATTGTTTCAGCCGACAACTATTTAATATCGATATTTATATTGTTATTCTTACTCTCTGTGATTCTATCCAAAAAGAATTCTTGTATTTAGCGAGTCACTGAAACCTTCTCAGGTTTAAAATAAAAATGCAAATCACGAATCTATGGCAATCGTTATGGATTCCTTACTGATGAATAATAATGTTAATTATTATTCACAAAAGGGACAGTCAATACAGTATTATCTGGATAGAAGGGACAAAGAGTACAGTAATTTTTAGAAAGAAAAAATAGGACAATCACTACAACAATGTTTAGATAAAATGGACAGTAATCGTAGTAATTCTTGGATAAAAGGGACAGTAAGCACAGTGACACCTGGATAAAAGGGGACAGTCTACACAGTAATACCTGGATAAATGGGACAGCCAGCACAGTAATACCTGGATAAAAGGACCAGTCAACACGGTAATACATGGATAAATAGGACAGTCAGCACAGTAATACCTGGATAAAGGGAATAATCAGCATAGTAATTCCTGGATCAACGGGACAGTAAGCAAATTAATACCTGGATAAAAAGGACAGTCACACAGTAATTCCTGGATAAAAGGAACAGTCAGCACAGTAAATAACTGGATAAATGGGGCAGTCAGCACAGTAACAGTAATACCTTGATAAAAAGGACAGACAGCACAGTAATACCTGGATAAAAGGGACAGTCAGCACAGTCATTCCTGAATAAATGGGACAGTCAGCACAATAATACCTGGATAAATGGGACAGTGAGCACAGTAATACCTGGATAAAAGGGACAGTCAGCACTGTAATACATGGATAAAATGAACAGATGGCACAGTATTACCTGGATAAGAGGAGTCAGCTCAGTAATACCTGGATAAAAGGGACAGTCAGCATAGTAATACCTGGATAAAAGGATCAGTTTGCACTGTATTACCCTCATGAAAGGGATAATCATTAATGAAATACCTGGATAAAACGGACAGTCACCATTATAGTTTTGGGTTAAAGAGACAGTCAGCAGAGTAATACATTTAGAATGGATATAAAATTGAATCATATGAACATGACTATAGAATACAAACTATAAAGAAGTGGACAATTACTTCATTTAGGATTATTCAGAATAAGTGGTTAATGTCCAATAATTATAATAAACAAAAGAAACACATACAATAGTCTTATGTGAAAATAAGTGAGTGTACCTTTGAGCAGAGTAATATTATGATTTATTTCAATATCCAAAGTTTAATTCCTAATTTAGTTAAATCAGGTAATATAAGGAGATACGAAAAAGAATATCAAAGATATTGAAGTATGATGATAATATAAATAAAAATACAAGGAAACCAAAGGAAGATGAGAAATTAAGGAAGTCCATTTTCAAGTAGAATAAAGAACGAGTAACTGGAAAGTATAAGCATAGGAAAAACTATGAAGAAAATGAAATCCTTAAACAAAGGGAAAAGAAGCAAAAAAGAAGAAAACAGGTTATTGAGAAAGTAACTGAAAATAAAGATGAAAAGCAATAAAAAAAGAAAAAAAACTGACAAGACGAGTGGAAATAAATTAAAAACAGAGTTAATAAATAACCATATAAGATACGAAGACAGGAAATTTAAGATATAATCCAAAGAAAATAATTAAGAACAACGAAATACAATGCAAAAATACAAGAATCAGAGAAGAAGACAAATAAAAAGACGGATTTTGAATAAAAAAGAATTACGAACATGGCCAGTTAAATAACAGTAACAAAGGAACGCTGACAACTAAGAACAACTCCGTACAATAACTGTAACAAGTGTCGAGCGTATTCCCCCAAATAACGAATAGGAATCGTCTCCCGTTCCTTGACACAACTCGAGGATGAAAATGAACGTCTTCTCGGACAAAGGATCGTAACTCATGAGAGGCTTGAAGTTAGAATATGCGAGGAAGGATCTTTGGGTCTTTGTATTATTATTATTATTATTATTATTATTATTATTATTATTATTATTATTATTATTTTATGGAAAATGTCTACAGGGACCATTAACTTGAAATTCTAGCTTCTAAAATTATTATTATTATTATTTTACTTTATTTTTTTTTTGTCTCTATCACAGTCCTCCAATTAGACTGGGTGGTATTTATAGTGTGGGGTTCTGGGTTGCATCCTGACTCCTTAAGGGTCAATCACTTTTCTTACTATGTGCGCCGTTTCTAGGATCACACTCTTCTGCATGAGTCCTGGAGCTACTTCAGCCTCTAGTTTTTTCTCTTGATTCCTTTTCAGGGATCTTGGAATAGTACATAGTGTTCCTATGAGTATGGGTACATTTTCCACTGGTATATCCCATATCCTTCTTATTTCTATTTTCAGGTCTTACTACTTATCCATTTTTTCCCTCTCTTTCTTTTCAACTCTGGTGTCCCATAGTATTGCAACATCAATGAGTGATACTTTCTTCTTGATTATGTCAATCAACGTCACGTCTGGTCTATTTGCACGTATCACCCTATCTGTTCCGATACCATAGTCCCAGAGGATCTTTGCCTCATCGTTTTCTATCACTCCTTCAGTTTGGTGTTCGTACCACTTATTACTGCAAAGTAGCTGATGTTTCTTGCAGAGGCTCCAGTGGAGGGCTTTTGCCACTGAATCATGCCTCTTTTTGTACTGGTTCTGTGCAAGTGCCGGACATTCGCTTGCTATGTGATTTATGGTTTCATTTTTCGTATTGCACTTCCTACATATGGGAGAGATGTTATTTCCATCTATCGTTCTTTGAACATATCTGGTTCTTAGGGCCTGATCTTGTGCCGCTGTTATCATTCCTTCAGTTTCCTTCTTCAGCTCTCCCCTCTGTAGCCATTGCTATGTGTCATCGCTGGCTAGTTCTTTAGTCTGCCTCATGTATTGTCCGTGCATTGATTTGGTGTGCCAGTCCTCTGTTCTGTTTGCCTTTCTCCTGTCTCTGTATATTTGTGGGTCTTCGTCTACTTTTATCAGTCCATCCCATGCACTCTTGAGCCACTTGTCTTCACGGGTTTTCACAGGTATTGCCCCAATGCTCTGTTCTCGATGTTGAATCAGTCCTCTATGCTTAGTAGTCCTCTCCTCCTTCCTTTCGTGTTATGTATAGTCTGTCCGTATTTGCTCTTGGCTGTAGTGCTTTGTGTATTGTCATATGATTCCTAGTTTTCTGGTCTATGCTGCGGAGTTCTGCCTTCGTCCATTCCACTATTCCTGCGCTGTATCTGATTACTGGCACTGCCCATGTGTTTATGGCTTTTATCATATTTCCGGCGTTGAGTTTTGACTTGAGTATCGCCTTGAGTCTGCATATATTCTTTCCCGGTCGTGTCCTTCATCTCTTGGTGTTTTATATCCCCTCCTTCCATTATTCCCAGGTATTTGTATTCCGTCTCATCTGCGTTTGATGTTTTGTTCCCATCTGGTAGCTTTATCCCTTCGGTCCTTGTTACTTTGCCTTTTGTATGTTGACTAAGGCACATTTTTCTATCATAAACTCAGTCCTGATGTCCCCAGATACAATCCTTACAGTCTGGATTAGGGTATCTATTTCCTTGATGCTCTTATCATACAGCTTGATGTCGTCCATGAACATCAGATGGTTAATTCTGTTGCCTCTTTTCTTGAGTTGGTACCCCGCATCCATCTTCTGCAGTACTTTTGTTTTCATGGGAATCATGGCTACTGCGAAGAGTAGAGGGGACAGTGAGTTGCCCTGGAAGATCCCTCTCCTGATTACCTCTTGCTAGTCTCATTCCAGAGCTTGTAAGTATTGTATTCCAGTTGCGCATTGTATTTTTTGAGGGAAGCTGATGGTGTTTTCCCTCTGCCCCATATATTTTCAGGCATTCTATTAGCCATGTGTGTGGTATCATGTCGAAGGCATTATTATTTTTATTATTATTATTATTATTATTATTATTATTATTCAAGCTTCCAAAGAATATCTCATACAGAAACTCAAATTAGGCACTACCATTTCTAAGAAGCACTGAATATTACCAGTATTTTTTTATTTTATCCGAACATGATAATGGTCATAATAGGTAAATAAATGATTTTAACAATATCCTCTATGGGGATTTAATATTATATTATTTATTATTATTAATTATTATTATTATTATTATATTATTATTATTATTATTATTATGAAAATGTAGTCTGATACAGAAAACTCAAATGAATTTCATATACCAGCAATCATCTTGAAATCAACTGAACTCATATTTCCATTTAGCCTAGAATGATAATTATCATAATAACAACAGTATATGATAATACACAACAGCAGCAACAGCAGCAGCAGCAACAGCAACAACAACAACAACAAACAACAACAACAATAAAAATAACAATAATAATTATAATCGGCTTACTACTTAACGGTTTCTTCTCCTGTTGTAAAGAAACAGGCAACATTAGTTACACCTGATAACGAACCTTTGGCCAAAGCGAGATAATCGCACGAAGCACTAGTTTGTAATATCAGTAAGTAAGTTGTCAACTTATGTTCAACTTGTTTGTGGTGTGTGTTTCATAAGTTAATAACACTTGTTTATAACACATACATATATACATACATACGTACATACACACACAAATATATATGTGTGTGTGTGTGTGTACGTGTGTATGTTCATCCCTTTAGGCAAGAGCAAATAACCTTTGACAAATAACTATCAATCTCTCTATCTGCCTATACATCGCTCTGTTTATCTATCTATTTATCTATCTATCTACCTTACCGGATACCCTCTTGAAGGAACGTAGAAACTCGACTCTTGAAAAGGTGATAATTGGTATACCAACCTTAATATTATGTGCACTGATATGAATTGTGAGTACTCAGTGGCTATGATGATAAGCAGTGGTAATCGTGGGAATCATTAGATTTGATATTATTAAACTTTGTTTTTTAGAGAGCAAAGATCATGATGTGCATGCGGTCGCTTCTCTGAATTTTTAGTAGTTACCATGGCAACAGCCTGTTTATGTCATAGAGCCTCAATCACTGGAGTACCGATCTTCCTGCAAGTGGGTGACCTCGGCCGGCCATAATGAAATTTTATTACTATCAGTATTTTTTGGCTATTATTATTATCTTATTATTATTAAAATTAATATTATTATTTTTACTACCACTTACTATTATTATTAGTGTTGTTGGTATTATTATTGTTATTATTACTGGACCCAATTTCACAGAGAAAATGACCTTACAAAAACAGGTTGGAATAAGCACTCCGATTATGTGGTCAAGGCCTAAGCATCTGCTCTTGGATCTAAGTATTGTCTAGCATAAATAGTTCTGTAAATTATAGGACTTTCTTTGCACACAGTCTCTAAACACTAACTAAACAGTAATGGACAATCACTAGAGAGATGTTACACAAGGGAGTAATTACAGAATTGAGCCCAGATGGGGGAATGAGAAACTACACAAGTCGCCTTGGAAAAAGGAAATGAAATATAGACAAAGGTAAAAACAATTCCATGGCGGAAATGGAGCTTCCTCCTGCAGTACCATGTATTATTAAAGGCTGGTATTCTTCTCATTGATGTCTCCCATCACTATGGACCTTATAAATATACTCGGGACTTCCAAGAGCATGGGAAAGCAGGCAAGGGGGGAGAAGGTGGTGTCTGGTCAGGTGCAAGGGATCTGACCTCTCCTAGGTCTGGTGTTCTTCTGAGACTGAGCTGCTGGGTCCCAGGAATTTTGAAGAGTTGGCTCTGCAGGGGGTAATTCGAGAGCCAATGGGAGAAGAGATAGCTTTTTCAAGAGTCAAGAGAATGGAGAGAATGAATTCTTCCAAAGTGGAAGGGGCAACTTGTATACAAACATAAGACTATATTTTTCCTTGGTTCTGGCTTAAAATCTTGAACAAAATAAAAATATATATATATAGTAGATATATATTATATATATATATATATATAGTATAGATGATATAGATATATCGACGATATATATATTATATCATATATATAGTATATATATGATAGATATATAGTATAATATATATATATATGTATTATATATATATATAATATATCTATATATATATCTAAATATATATAGTATATACCTATATCTCTAAAACAAACATACATCCATTATATATATATATGGTATAATAGGATATATATATTATATGATATATAATTATATATTATATATATATTATATAATCTAAAAACAAACATAAACATCCCGAATTAACCATTATATATAATGCTGACAGTATGTATGTATATTCGCTATATATTATACTAGTATATATATATATATATATATATATATATATAGTATATATATATATATATATATATATACATATATATATATATATATATATATATATATATATATATATATATATACTATATATATATATACATATATATATATATATATATATATATATATATATATATATATATATATAGTATATATATATATATTATATATATATACTATATATATCATATAATATATAATATATATATATATTTATATATATATATATATATACATATATATCTATATATACATATATATATATATAGATAATATATAGATATATATATATATATATATATACTGTATAATATATACATATTATATATATATATATATATATATATATATATATATATATATATATGTATATGTATCTATATATACATGATATAATAATATATATATATATATATATATATATATATATATATAATAAAAGGAGCCCATAAAAACACTAAAATACAGAGGACTCTGGGGTATACGAAATCCCATGCCAGGACTGTGACCAATCTTACATCGGATTTACAGGTAAATCCCTTCCCCAGAGATTAATACAACACAAACGGTCAGTTAGGTATGGACAACAGAACTCGGCTATATTCAACCATATAAATGAACATAACCATAGAATAAACTGGAATTTGTCACGTGTAATTTATAGCAGCAACTGCGGTACAAGAGTCAAATGATGGAATCGGCCTTAATTAAAAAAGAGAGGCAGGTAATGAACATCTCAAAAGGAGCATGGATTTCGGACACGATCGACAACGTCTTCATTCAACCAACGCTTAAGAAGATTAAAGGAAGATTATCAGCGGGGGTGACTTAAAATGGCTGTTTGTGGATGGACCTCTTGGTATAAATACCACCTATTCTGTAAACTTTTCTCATTCATCTACCTGAAGAGGGAGACAGCAGTCTATTAAATATAGTACTTTTCTCTGTATTTTGGTGTTTTTATGGGCTCCTTTTATTAGATGGAATTCGGTTGTTACAGAAACATTTTTACCAGTCATAGGTATATATATATAATATTATATATAGAGATATATATAGTATTATACATATATACGTAGGTATATTATATATGTACATATATATATAGATATATATATATATATATATATATATATATATATATATATATATATATATACATGCATACATACAGACATACATACCTAGATAGTATATATATATATAGTATATAGATATATATATATATAGATATATATATATATATATATATATACATACCCATACATACATACATACATACATATATATATATATATATATATATATATATATATATATAATATAACAATCAAACAAAAAAACATCTGAATTACCAGTATATACAATGCTGCACATTAAGTATGTATATATATTCGCTATAGACGTCGAAACTACTGAACCAAATTGAACCAAAGTCTGACTATGAGAAGAATTTTATATGGGTTGGTTAGCTGTATGCTAATTTCTGTATTATGATTCGTAGAGAAAAAGTAGTATTATTCTGTTAAAAATTTTCACGAGCATTCAAATTTGCTCTTACTTATCTTCTATGATGAAGGATAACGATGATATTACGGTTGAAAGGATCCATGGGTTCGCGCCCTGGTCCAGGTAAGTCTATTATCGAAAAAAAAATTCCCTTCGGTAAAGCAATATGAAAATATATTAATTCCGAGGCAGAGCGAATTAGGTA
>NC_087200.1:48498651-48501151 GCF_015104395.2 Macrobrachium nipponense
ACAAAAACAGAGATAAAAATAAAAATAATATGAAAGGTAAAACAAAACTACACTCAAAAATAAAATAGCTAACGACCCACTTTGTGTACCTACTATGAAACTATATGATAGCTAGTTGAATACCGGACGAGTTGTTGTTCAATTCCGGTTTCATTTTCTTAATAAACAGCGACTCTGAAATTAAAAGGTCCAGTCTATTGTGAGCAAAAAGACAGTACTCTAAAATTTAGGGTGATGAAAGGATGGTCCTGTCTAAACTGTGATCCCTTATGGCAGAAAATGGTGGTTTAGAAAGAGGAAACCTAGTTCTAACGGAAAGACCTCTGTGTTCCAAAATTCTGTGTCTAAGCCAGCGGGAACTGGATCCCACGTATCGCAGACCACACTGCGAACAGGTAAACAAGTAAACGACACTCGAATTAAGGTCCACAGGAAGAGCAGGCCTTCTCCCTCAAAAGTGATCCTACAGTAAAAGGGTTAGTAAAAACAAAAAAAATCTGAAACTAACTTGAGGAAACTATGCTTTTTACTGGCTTGGGATTGAATTATCTTAGTTTTTTCAACCAAAGTTGTTTAAACTTAATTCAATACGTACTATTGATAAATAGAGCTTACAATGTCTGTTGTGATTTTAATTTATTTCATCAAGACATGGTCTTCCTCCAGAATTATTTTTCCGAAAATTCTTATCCCGTATTTGTCTTTTACAAAGTTCTGAAAATTTTCTACATGAGAAATTTTGTCCCAGACCGGTGTACAGTACTGCTAGTAAAGATGTAAAGTATATTAAATTGCCTTTCCTTGGTCATAGTAGCTACTTGGTACGAAAAAAGTTACAAGAAATACTTAAGCATAGTTTTCCTCAAGTTAGTTTTCAGATTTGTTTTTACTAACCCTTTTTACTGCAGGATCACTTTTGAAGGAGAAGCCTGCTCTCTGTGGACCTTAATTCGAGTGTCGTTTACTTGTTTACCTGTTCGCAGTGTGGTCTGCGATACGTGGATCCAGTTCCCGCTGGCTTAGACACAGAATTTTGGAACACAGAGGGTCTTTCCGTTAGAACTAGGTTTCCTCTTCTAAACCACCATTTTCTGCCATAAGGGATCACAGTTTAGCACAGGACCATCCTTTCACTCACCTAGATTTTAGAGTACTGTCTTTTTGCTCAAAATAGACTGGGACCTTTTAATTTCAGAGTCGCTGTTTATTAGAAAATGAAACCGGAATTGAACAACACTCGTCCGGTATTCAACTAGTATCATATAGTTTTCATAGTAGGTACACAAGTGGGTCGTTAGCTATTTTATTTTTGAGTGTAGTTTGTTTACCTTTCATATTATTTTTTTTTTTTTTTATTTTTATCTCTGTTTTTGTATGATTTGCGCTTTGTTTTAGTTTTTTCGTAATTTTTAATTTTTAGTTTGTATGTGATGTTCGTTTTATTTTATGTTTTACTGAAGCTTTTAATCAGACAATTAATTTTAATGTAATTTTTAGTGATTTCTCATCCTTGGTCATTTTTTCAGCCTGAAGATGAGGTTTTAAACCTCGAAAGCTCGTAAGATTAAAGAATGTTCTTCCTAGTCTTGGCACTATTATTCATCATCAAGCTAAGATTTCCAAGTAGCCGCCCAATTACTGTAGATATATATATATATATATATATATATATATATATATATATATATATATATATCTATATATATATATATATATATATATATATATATATATATATATATATATATATATATGATATATATATATGTATATATATATATATATATATATATATATATATATATATATATATATATATATATATATATATATATATATATATATAGATATATATATAGGGTGTCCATAAGGTCTATCGTGGATTTCAGACCTAAATCACACACAAACCATGTTAGGTATAGGGATAATTTTCAACAACAATGACTGAAGTTATTTTCACATTACTAATAGATGTCAACATGTCCCCTTTTGTTGCCGGAGTACGTCTAAGCTAAATTCTATCTAACGCCAGGTATACTCCAAACATTCCATAGTTACCGTTGCTACAGCTGCTGTTATTCAAGGTCTCAACATTAGGTACTGGTGTACTGTATACTTTACCCTTGATATAACCCCGTAAGAAAGAATTAATAATAATAATATAATAATAATAATAAAATAATAATAATAATAATAATAATAATAATAATATATGCTTTATTTCAGCTCGGGGCCATATACATTGAATATACAAAATACAGACAGTAACATACACAATCTAGATACATGAGACATGATAAAAAATAGAAAAAGAAAATGAATAATCGGCACCTTATCCACAAAATAGCTGAGGTAGCATAAAAAGCTAGTAATCATTATACTGGTAATAACAGTACTATATTGGTGAGAAAAATAAAATATACTTTGAGAGTAGTAACAGTTAGTGCACATATTATATAACTTAAATTTCAACTAGAGACCTTAGGTGGTTACAGTAGTC
>NC_087200.1:48506151-48515957 GCF_015104395.2 Macrobrachium nipponense
TCATAATTTCTTCCGAATTTTTCCTTTTTTATTTGCAGAGGAAATTTATTGTAAGTCTTTTCTGCATATTTCCTGTCTAATGTCATGTCGGTATTTTTGAAAAATGTGAGTTCTGAATGTCTGTCTGTCGGTATGTCTTATCATTGCTTTCGTTTTTTTTCTTTTATTTTCAGGCGGAAATATACGTTCTATTCCTCTGATCTCTTCATATTTGCATCTATCTACTTTTAATAATCACTAATTTGAAATGGATTCAATTTTGACGCCTCTAATTTTTTTTTATAAAATACAATTTTACTATTGAATTTCGCTGAAATTTCATATCGTAAATTAAACTTTTTATCGAATTAGTTAAAAAGTATTATCTAAACAATTTGTTTTCTCTTTCCGTTCGCTGTGGAAAATTGGCCTCTCCTGAACCCACTGTCATTAACGTTGTTTTCGTTAGAGTCAGGCTGAAGGATTTTCTTTATTTGGTCTTTCGGTCGTTACTTAATTTTTCCCGTCGCAAAAGTATTCATATACGACAAAGTTCCTCAAATTCTGCATTAGTCTAGATGTTTTCCTAAACAAGGGAAACGGAATTATTATGGTCACTAACTTCTTCCATTCCTTGTAAGAACTGGGTACTTTTTTAACGTAAAAATCACACATAGTCATATTACCACCATATCGTTACCAAACGGATTTCCATCTTCCTTATTATTGATAAACAAAAAATAATAAAACTGTAAAACCATCTGCTCGAATTTCAAACAGAAAGCTGTAACTCAACGTTAAATGCCAGCTATGGAAATAAAAATCTTCGTTCTATATATTTTCAGGAGAGTCTGAATATGATTCTGTTTCGCCATTCAACACTGTATTGTAATACTCTCATCTCGAGTAGCCATTACGCAGCTACCGACTGAATCATCAACTAAAAAAGACTCGTTCCAATATATTTTGTATTTTCCTCGCCGAATCAGAAGAATTTATTTCTGGCGATAGATATTCATTTCTCGATATAGTGTGGTTCGGATCCCGCAATAAGCTGTAGGTCCCGTTGTTAGGTGACCAATGTTCCTAGCCCCCACGTAAATATATCTAATCCTTCGGGTCAGCCCTAAGGGGAGCTGTTAGTCCGCTCAGTGGTCTGGTAAAACTAAGATATTACTTTTCTCCTCACCATATGAATAAGTTTACGTCATATTTGTGATTCATGATTCATTACATGTGGAATGAATCACGAAATTTAGGCTATCAAGACAAAGACTGTGGCGCTTTCAGCCATTCAACGATTAAGACCATGAAAAGAGGGAATTTGAGAAGCTGAACAGCTAAATAGAGATAAAAAAAAATACATGAGATGATGTACGGGGATCTACACGTAAAACTCGGAGAAAACCCATACTCGCAATAAAGAGTAACAGTTAGAGCGGTTGGAAAGCAGGATGAAAATAAGGAAGCCGGAATGGAGGTAAAATAAAAGGCCAGAAACTGGGTTGCAGTTAGGGGCCCAAGAGACAGTGTGAATATCATTTAGCAAAGTCTTGATGTCATATAGTAACTTCTATTGCCATTACTAAGATTTTTAACAAATGAAATTAAACTTTATGAAGGTATGCATATATATGTAATATTCTCTGTAAAAGCTCTTTTATAAAATATAGTGTGAGTAGAAATTTTATCTAATGCATACGGCTTACAGCTGGAATAAAGGATTCAATTTTAATTTCAATTAAAGGGCTGAATTAATCCATACTATCTGAAGTTACGCGTTAGCCTATGAACAAGGAAGTGATGAGGAAAGTAGGGGAGTGAGTCACTAATAAATAAGTAACTGGCGATTATCTGACGTCATGACTACTTGGGGGATGTGATGGTACCTATATGGGGGCCGGTGGAAAATAGGAATAATCAGCTCAGGGAAAAGGATTATAACATCCCCTTCGAGCTCCTACTTCCGACATAGAAACGGTCATAATATATAAAGCAGTTTAGCAATGATATCAATATCTTGATGACAATGACAATAAGATAGACGTTATACTACAACATATTAACCTTATTTCCTTATTAAACCATCATCATCATCATCATCATCTCAGGTGGCTCTCAGAGCTCATTAGGACCCATTACCTCTCGCACCAGACCCCCAACTCCAAGTTTCAGTAACGATCATTTATCTGTGCAAATTAGGGTCATTGACCT
The DNA here is from genome assembly GCF_015104395.2 of Macrobrachium nipponense. Lineage (NCBI taxonomy): Eukaryota > Metazoa > Arthropoda > Malacostraca > Decapoda > Palaemonidae > Macrobrachium > Macrobrachium nipponense. Next base: position 48,508,345 of record NC_087200.1, read on the forward strand.
TCCACTTAACCATTGAGCCTACCGTTTTATAACCCTACCCTTTAATAACCCGACCCTTTCATAACATCTTTCCCACCGTTATCCCTGCACTAAGGGGATAACGGTTGCCCGATGCACCTTTCCATACAACATCAGCATGGTTTATTTTATGGCAAAGGGTTTTTACAACCGCATACCCTTGCTATCATCAACCACAGTTATTGGTGGTGGGACTAGCCTTTGACTAAAAAGTCCGCCTGCAAGGCAGCAGTTTCCACAGTTACTGGCGGTGGGTCTAGCCTTTGACTAAAAAAAGTCCGACTGCAAGGCAGCAGCTGTCCTTTTAGTCGCCTTTTACGACACGTAGGACCTATGGTGGTAGTGTTCTTACAACCCTACCACAGGGTGGTCTACCCTTTCATAACATCCTAGACTTTAATAAACATGGACTCTTTTATACAAAACCCTTCCCTTTCCTTTTATCCAGTCATCTGTCAGGACTGGTTGCATAAACCTCCCGCTAGTCCTAATATTCTCCTTTTTTTTTCTTGCTCAGGCCGAAACATAATGCTTTCCAGTCGCCATTATTCATCCAAAACAAGCGTTCTTCTTAACAATTCAGTCAGGAAATGCCGTTGTTTTTCTCGCTTATTCAGGAAGTATTTGTTTTATCTGTGTATATAAAGGGTGTTCCTATTTCTTAGTTCCATTGTCACAGTCATCTATTAATATTCTATTTCTGTACTTTTCAAGTAAGAATTAGTACTGTGATGCTCAAATCTGGTGCTCAAATCTGATGATTCTTTTTGTATCGTCCAGACTCTCAGACTCAGCTTGACGTTGCTTTGCCAAGTAGTGTTAAACTTTTTTTTCTAATGTCATACATGTCGAAAAGTTTGCGAATTCACCGCCAGCACTACGGTCATATAAATAATATCCCTTTTATGCAATGGTATATAATTCGTAATCTATGTGATTTAAACTTTTTTTTTCTTTTGTCTACGTTGCTTAGTTTAAAGTACAGTGAGATAAGGTTAGCCATCAATGACAACGCACTCAACATGCTCCTCGGGCTGGTCAACATAACTACCTCTGCAGCATTATAACAGTAGACCTAATGAGCTCAACAGTTATAACAACATTTTCAAAATTGTAAACATTTATTATTACGTTTTCTTTGAATGTGAAGTTTTAGGCTGTGTTTAAGCTGCCTGTATGTTGCAAAACGATTTATAGGCATAAAAAAATAATCTAAGCCTTCTGTGATGTAATCCGTTACCAATGAATTTATTTGTAGAGATTACCTGTTCTTTAAGGAATAAGATAATGATAATTTTGATTATATGGAGAGGATGGCTATTATTCGATAGCATTAGTATCAAAACATATGGAAACCCCCCTTTTTAACTGACTCAAAATATTATTATCTTAAAAGTTTTTTTGCTTGTTTTTGGTGTATAATATACTCTATCACAGGGTAACTTGAAGTGCAAGAATGTGTACATAACCTCATTTGCTTTCTGGCCAGAATTTGTTAATATGGAGATGTGAATGCTAAGTGTAAAGTAAAGAAATCTAACACACCTAGGCCTTGGAACAAAATCTTGGTTTTGGCAAAATAATAAGTGCATAGGCGAATATTTGCTAGTAAGCCATCATTTTTGGAGTGGTTAAAAATAAATCATAAATAATTTTATTTGTATGAAGATCCAAATATTCTTCTAACAAATATGCAATAAATGTTTTCAAGATAATTTAATTGTCGCTACTCATTGTGAACCTACATATGTTAAACCAAGTGGTTCTCGTTGCACCGCCACTCCAAAGGTTGAGTCACTCGCTCGACACACATTGATATCAATGGGCGGATTCTACTTTTGTATTTACATATTTACATTTCTTCAGCGTTCAGGCGTAAAATCAATCAAATAGGACCGTTTCAACTTTTATACCTGCTTTAAACGTAATTATAACGTTATGACATTTTATTTTTAATCTAACAATCAAACTGAGGTTTGATGACTTCTTTTCGGTCAAATGCATTAGCGATGAGTGAACAAGTTCTGAAAATGTTTCGTAAAGATTTTTATTTTTCTTTTTTTTCTTTTTTTTCGTTTTTTTACTTTGGCTACATGTGACATTTTCTTACAATTTTGAAATATATTACAGATTTCACTCTTATGGAACATAATATGGCCTTATTGTATGCAATAACCCTGTTCTGGCTTTGAAATGATAAGATAAATGTGGTGCATGTTAGTTGCCAGTTAGTGAATTTTGAACGAAATCCTATGAAGTCATGTCGCATCACCTCTCAGCAGCCCTGTAGTGCTTGTCATTTTATTACGATGAGGATCATATTCTCAACAGACTCAAATCCCCATTTCCTAATCAAGTTATTCCTTTACGAAAAAGATAAAAAAAAAAAACATTCATATAAATATATGTTAAATGGTTAATACTTAATTTTCTAATGTAAAATCTTTATGGAAAATGGTTAAAAATTATAAATGAAATGTGTATAAAAAATACCATGAATTCCCTTTCAAGTTCCTATTCTGATAAATCTGCTTAGAATTCCGGGATCTGTCATAATCTATTCAATTTACACTAAGCCAGCAAACTTACTTTATTTTCTTTACTCTCCATTACATATCAGCTACAAAATTCTGTTTAGTTTACTTAGCAAGCAAACTTGCTTTATTTTCTCTATTCTCCCATCACAATGTTTAATCGCATCGTTAACTACAAGATTCTATTTTCCTTCTATAACACCACAGTATAAACTATATGCGTAGTTTTCTGTTACCATTCCCCCCTTTCACCTTAAGAAACGATCATTCTTTCCTGCCATCACTCTTCACACTCAGGCATTCGCCCCGCTTTTTTCTTTTCATTTCGCCTCTTTTTGGTATTCCTTTTTTTTCCCTCTCTCTCTTTTCCATCCATGGAGATCGAGGTACCCTCAGTCAGCATTCAACTCAATTAAACTCTTCGTAGGGTCTTTCTTCACTCTCATTGTCTGGTTTTGTGATGGTGTGTGGATGTGTGTATCTCTCTCTCTGAGTATGTATATATATATATATATATATATATATATATATATATATATATATATATATATATATATATATATATATATTTATATATATATATATATATATATATATATATAGATATATATATATATATATATATATATCTGCAAAGATTGCAGGACGCTCTCCCACTATCCTAAAACATCCTGTTTCCCCCTTCCTCTTTCCTCCCCTCCCGAAGGAATAACCCTAGTAAATTTTTGAGACAGTGCCTCAGATGATTTCCAAGACGATTTCCATTCCCATCTCTATAAGCTTCTTGACGCCTGTGGGTCTTTAATCGCAGTGGCTCGTTTTTTCCCACAGATTTAAGCAGCCCTCCCATAATACCATTAAAGACTTCCACTTCGTACGTTTAGGTGTCTTTATGGGTTGCGTTCCACTCGCTAGTATGAGAATTCCCGCTCAAATCTGATTTACTTTTTTTTTTCTTTGTTTTCTTGCCTTCAAAGTGTCAGTTTTGATGGGTAGAGGGAAAGCAGTAAATTGCTTTGGTATTCTGCGTTCTGTTATCTATTTCACCTCTTTATCTCTTTACGTTGGCGAAGGAGATTAAGTGTGTAGACATGAAATTGTAAACTTCGCGTTTCTCTCAATTCCATTTATTGGTCTTGGAGCAAAATGGATAAGTAAAGATATATGATTTTAACAAGTATTACGACTTTCGAAAAGGATGACTATTGATGTTTTCGTTATTATTATTATTATTATTATTATTATTATTATTATTATTATTATTATTATTATTATTAGTAGTAGTAGTAGTAGTAGTATTAGTAGTAGTAGTAGTAGTAGTAGTAGTAGTAGTAGTAGTAGTAAATTGGAGCCTTCAAGAAAGAATTTTGTGCTCTCAGTCTGCTTCAAAAGTAGCTACATAAAATCTGGGTGAGTCAGTCTCACATGTAAATGACCTTTTCTCCAACAACCCTAACTGAATAACATAGTCTTTTCTATTCATTGCTACAGAATTTGGAAAACCAACCTTTAAACATTGTCCAGTTCGTTGAAGTATGCATCCAGCTTTAGCGTAATTGTGTGTCCTGAGCCGTGTTAGTTAGAGGAGTGAGACCGAACAAGAGCGCTTGTGGGTCAGCTGGGCATCTCAGACCAAGCATGGGAGTGGTGTTGTCTGAGAGAGGCACAAAGCAGCCAGCACAAAGGTCATGGTAAAATAGATCTTAAAGCTAAGGCTACCTAAGGGTCCAACTAGCAGTCAAGTTACCCCTGTGACCTCCCCTTCTATCCCTAACGTTCCTTAGCCCCCCTAGAATCATATGAGGGAGAGGAAATGACTACCCCCATCTTTGTTTTGAAATACTGAGCACTGGCGGGAAAGGCATATTATAAATATGCAAAACGTCCCCCTGTTAAGGAGGCATTCACTCCCTTTCGAGCATGAAGGCCTTGGCTATGTAAGTTATCTGCCTTGACCAGCAAACACCCTACTTTGGCTGCTGTGATAGCCGTCGTAAAGGTAAAGCCTACTGTCGTAAGCATAAGACTCAAGTCTGACTCCTGGTCGGGCAATTTCTGGTCGACCGGTGAAGGTGTAATGGAGTGGTCTGCCAGAAGTTCCTCCTCGGCCACTGAAGGTGATGGCAAAGAAGAATCATGGACTGGAGATGGGTGGGCAATGGGCTGTGATAAGCTCCATGCAGTTTAGCAGATCTCCCATAGGACGATCGCTGACATGTTGGGCTCTGGTGCTGACCACTATATCGGGGCCAGGAATGGGGATTAGGTGTAATGGGGGCTCGACGCCCAGCTGGATGGAGCATGGCGGACAGCCCAGTGCTCGCAAGTGGCAGTGGCAGAGAGTTGGAGTCAGGTGTGCCTGAGATGGGTCCCAGAGGTGCAAAACCTCTCGGTGTGCCTGTGGTGATAAGAGACAGGGGTTCCTGTCTCATGTGGAAGGCTTGGCCTCTTGGGGGGATGCAGTAACAGTGTCCAATGCATGTTGTTTGTTAGGGAACCCAGACCAATTAGTGGAGTGCCCTATTATATTGAAGGTTTTGCAGCAGAAACTGTGAGTGGTCAGTTTCCTTCCATGATGAAGAAGGAAAACTGCTGATGACTATTCTCCTGTGAGGAAGTGGGTCTTTTTATGGGTTCCTTGTTCTGGAGGAGTTTGTTGTGGGGTTAAAACCCCTGGCTTGTTGGTAATGAGGATGGGATCCGAAGTCTTGCCCCAGGAGATGGTCGTGCCCTCAAGGAATATAACTGGCTACTGCAAGGGTACATACCTTTGAATGGTGAGGTCTTGTGGCTCTCAGTTTGACTTTTAGAAGGATCAGCTGTATGTGGTTGATACTTTCAATGGTAATGAGTTGGCGTCTATTGACGCTAGCCCATGGGGAATTCTGCCTTCCCATATCAGGAGATTTACAGCCAGAGTCACCGAAGGCTCTGACATGTCTTGCAGGATAGTGGCCTTGGAGAGGTGCTTCTATTATAGGGCCCTTAGCTGGGGGGTCTAGTGAAGAGGAATGGGTAATGGCCATAGCAATGGTAGGTATATTGCGATTGGCACACCCTCCATAGCGTGCAGACATGTGACCCTTCCTGCCACAGTCTTGGCAGAGCCTTTCCAGAACTTCTTCCTTGGCACTGGATGATGGGGCCGAGATGGCACCTCAGGTCGCAAATCTGAGGGGTTACCAAGGTTTGCAGTATCCTCGGATACAGGTGAAGAGGCCTCTCTGGAAGTGATTAGACGCGGGGAGGTTAATGGTTCCTCCTCTGAACCACTCTCGGGAAAAAAGTCCGGGGTTGACTTGTAGGCTAACCTGTTCGGAAGTGGAGGAGGCAAGCGGTGAAGTGAAGCGGCAAGTGGTTGGCAGAATGCAGTGGGAATTTCTGCTCTGGCACTGGATCAGGGCCAGGCACACGAATGGAAAGCGTGATGCCCGCAACATCGGAGTCACTAGTTCAAGAATCCAAAAACTGGGGATAGATTATTGGGCATGGCTGCATAAGTCAGGTGCATCTGGTAGTGGGAGCTGTGTTCAGGGAAGATAGGGCTTCAAGAGCTCACTGCCCAATATGACCTGATAGACATCATGAAATTTCTCCACTACTCCCAAGTGCCATGATGTGATTTCATAAGTCTCCTTGCCCAATAGGGGGACTTTTACATTGAGGAGGATGTGGGAACAGTAGAAAATGTTGCTATCCATTCATTCAAACCGGTTTTCCTCATCCTTCCTGACTTTGGCACCCCGGCTTGGCTGCTTTCTTGAAATAAGGGAGACCCGGCTTCTACATCAGCTGAAGGATATATCCACCGATAGGCTTCGGGAGAAAGATCATCAGGGAGGGCGATTTGGTAGTCATGGAGGAGGATTCCCTCTAAAGTCTCTCGCCATGGCAGGGACCACTTCAGGCACCGGTCGTATGTCACACCTTGCCCCCGCAAGCAACAAGTAGTTGCAGAACCTCTGCATTCACCGCTACCGGTAGTCCAGCCCTTGTGCTGGGGCTTTGAAGCAGGGGTAGACATTTCCCTTGGGCTGTGCAGTAGAGGCTCAGTCAGATATGAAAGGACAAATTCGTGCCAGGAATAGCACTGGATGGGAATGCCTCTTTGGTAAGATGGGAAATGGGACGGCTAATTCCAGGAACTATTGGCAGCTTTCTAGTGAGGAAGTAATGGGTAGAGATGGCACTCATGTGCAGTTTGATGCTTGCGGTATATGCAAGTCTTGAGAATAAACAAAACGAAAACAAAACCCACTTGAACATGACAGGTAATGGTAAATTTAGCTCACTCATGGTGGCGGAAGTACTTAGTAAAGGAATAAAATGGTTGGCAAGATTGTTATGGACAATGGCGTGTATATAAAAAAGCGCACTGTGTGAAATGAAAGCCACAAGAGCAAATTTACGACACTGATCGGTTCTTATTAATGAAAATATTTCCCTTGGCTTTTGAATTAATGGATTCTCTCTCTCTCTCTCTCTCTCTCTCTCTCTCTCTCGGAGAACGTAAATAATGGTATGTGACGAACTCTTTGCTTTTTTATTTTCAGTAATGATTTTAATTTACTATGACGCCGTAGTGTAATGATTTCTTTATGTAAGGTTGGTAAAAAAATATTACTTTGAATGAGTTTTTTAAGTTAATAGAACGCACAAGCGATGAACGATTATTATGTTAATTGGGAAACGATTTCCATTTGAATAATGTAAGTTAATGCTGCAAAACTAGCCAAGAAACGATATTACGTTACTTAGAAACGATTTGCTGTGAATCTTTGTAATTTACAATGACGCATTTACGTTAAGCAATTCTTTAGTTTAATTTAGTAGTGAAGATATTTACTTTTAATTTAAGTAAATTGTGGTAAGGATTTGTAAATGTATTAGCAAAGCATTAATAAGAAGAAAAGTTACGTTAAGTTGAAGCGAGTGAAATGAAATGGAATGGCGTAGCGATCGAGTGATTCAAAATGGTGCGTTGAGATGACAAGCTGGCGTGGACACAAAGTGAGAGTGAGGGCTGTATTTTTAAACCACCACCTTCCCTCTTCGATGAAG